>NW_027274576.1:0-93009 GCF_030028105.1 Mobula birostris
CTGACACTCACTCTCTCATACACACAGACTCCCTCTCTCACATACACAGTCCCTCTCTCTCTCAAACACAGGCACTCTCTGTCCCACCCACTTCACTATTTCTCATAAACACTGTCACTCTCTCTCTCACCCAAACTGACACTGTCTCTGTCACCCACACTGTCAGCCTCTCTCTCACTCACACTGACACACACTCTCTCATACACACAGACCCGGTCTCTCACATACACAGTCCCTCTCTCTGTCAAACACACACTCTCTCTGTCCCAGCCACTTCACTCTCTCTCATAAACACTGTCACTTTCTCTCTCACCCAAACTGACACTCTTTCTCACACCCACACTGTCAGGCTCTCTCTCACTCACACTGACACTCACTCTCTCATACACACAGACCCCCTCTCTCACATACACAGTCCCTGCATCTGTCAAACACCGACGCTCTTTGTCCCAGCCACTTCACTCTCTCCCTTAAAGACTCACTCTCTCTCTCACTCAAACTGACACTCTGTCTCTCACCCACACTGTCAGTCTCTCTCTCACACTGGCACTCACTCTGTCATACTCACAGAGCCATTCTCTCACATACACAGTCCCTCTCTCTCTCAGACACAGACACTCATTGCCCCAGCCGCTTCACTCTCTCTCATAAACACTGTCACTCTCTCTCTCACCCAAACTGACACTCTCTCTCTCACCCACACTGTCAGTCTCTATCTCAGTCACACTGACACTCACTCTCTCATACACACAGACCCCCTCTCTCACATACACAGTCCCCCTCTCTGTCAAACACAGACACTCTCTGTCCCAGCCACTTTGCTCTCTCTCATAAACACTGTCAGTCTCTCTCTCACCCAAACTGACACTCTCTCTCTCACCCACACTGTCAGTCTCTCTCTCACTCACGATGACACTCACTCTCTCATACACAAAGACTCCCTCTCCACATACACAGTCCCTCTCTCTGTCAAAAACAGACACACTCTGTCCCAGCCACTTCACTCTCTCTCATAAACACTGCCACTCTCTCTCTCACCCAAACTGACACTCTCTCTCTCACCCACACTGTCAGTCTCTCTCTCACTCACACTGACAGACACTCTCGCATACACACAGACCCCCTCTCACATACACAGTCCCTCTCTCTGCCAAACTCAGGCACTCTCTGTCCCAGCCACTTCACTCTTTCTCATAAACACTGTCACTCTCTCTCTCACCCAAACTGACACTCTCTCTCTCACCCCCACTGTCAGTCTCTCTCTCACTCACACTGACACTCACTCTCTCATACACACAGACTCCCTCTCTCACATACACAGTCCCTCTCTCTCTCAAACACAGGCACTCTCTGTCCCAGCCACTTCACTATTTCTCATAAACACTGTCACTCTCTCTCTCACCCAAACTGACACTGTCTCTGTCACCCACACTGTCAGCCTCTCTCTCACTCACACTGACACACGCTCTCTCATACACACAATCCCGGTCTCTCACATACACAGTCCCTCTCTCTGCCAAACACAGACTCGCTCTGTCCCAGCCACTTCACTCTCTCTCATAAACACTGTCACTCTCTCTCTCACTCAAACTGACACTCTCTCTCTCACCCACACTGTCAGTCACTCTCTCACACTGACACTCACTCTGTCATACACACTGAGCCATTCTCTCACATACACAGTCCCTCTCTCTCTCAGACACAGACACTCAATGCCCCAGCCGCTTCACTCTCTCTCATAAACACTGTCAGTCTCTCTCTCACCCAAACTGACACTCTCTCTCTCACCCACACTGTCAGTCTCTCTCTCACTCACACTGACAGACACTCTCGCATACACACAGACACCCTCTCACATACACAGTCCCTCTCTCTCTCAAAAACAGACACACTCTGTACAAGCCACTTCACCCTTTCTCATAAACACTGTCACTCTCTCTCTCACCCAAACTAACACTCTCTCTCTCTCCCACTCTGTCAGGCTCTCTCTCACTCACACTGACAGACACTCTCGCATACACACAGACCCCCTCTCACATACACAGTCCCTCTCTCTCTCAAACACAGACACTCTCTGTCCCAGCCACGTCACTCTCTCTCATAAACACTGTCACTCTCTCTCTCACCCCCACTGTCAGGCTCTCTCTCACTCACACTGACACTCACTCTCTCATACACACAGACTCCCGCTCTCACATACACAGTCGCTCTCTCTCTCAAACACAGGCACTCTCTGTCCCAGCCACTTCACTCTTTCTCATAAACACTGTCACTCTCTCTCTCACCCAAATTGACACTGTCTCTGTCACCCACACTGTCAGCCTCTCTCTCACTCACACTGACACACACTCTCTCATGCACACAGACCCGGTCTCTCACATACACAGTCCTTCTCTCTCTCAGACACAGACACTCATTGTCCCAGCCGCTTCACTCTCTCTCATAAACACTGTCACTCTCTCTCTCACACAAACTGACACTCTCTCTCTCACCCACACTGTCAGTCTCTCTCTCACTCACACTGACACTGACTCTCTCATACACACAGAGCCACTCTCTCACAGAAACAGGCCCTCTCCCTCTCACACAAACTGACACTCTCTCTCTCACCCACACTGTCAATCTCTCTCTCTCTCACACTGACACTCACTCTCTCATACACACAGACCCCCTCTCTCACATACACAGTCCCTCTCTCTGTCAAACACTGACACTCTCTGGCCCAGCCACTTCACTCTCTCTCATAAGCACTGTCACTCTCTCTCTCACCCAAACTGACACTCTCTCTCTCACTCACACTGTCAGGCTGTCTCTCACTGAAACAGACACTCACTCTCTCATACACACAGACTCCCGCTCTCACATACACAGTTCCTCTCTCTCTCAAACACAGGCACTCTCTGTCCCAGCCACTTCACTCTTTCTCATAAACACTGTCACTCTCTCTCTCACCCAAACTGACACTCTCTCTCTCACCCACTCTGTCAGGCTCTCTCTCACTCACACTGACACACACTCTCTCATACACTCAGACACCCTCTCTCAGATAGACAGTCCCTCTCTCTCTCAAACACAGACACTCTCTGTCCCAGCCACTTCACTCTCTCTAACTAAACACTGTCACTCTCTCTCTCACCCAAACTGACACTCTTTCTCACACCCACACTGTCAGGCTCTCTCTCACTCACACTGACACTCACTCTCTCATACACACAGACTCCCTCTCTCACATACACAGTCCCTCTCTCTCTCAAACACAGGCACTCTCTGTCCCAGCCACTTCAATCTTTCTCATAAATACTGTCACTCTCTCTCTCACCCAAAGTGACACTCTCTCTCTCACCCCAACTGTCAGGTTCTCTCTCGCTCACACTGACACTCACTTTCCCATACACACAGACCCCCCCTCTCACATACACAGTTCCTCTCTCTGTCAAACACCGACGCTCTTTGTCCCAGCTACTTCACTCTCTCCCTTAAAGACTGTCACTCTCTCTCTCACTCAAACTGACACTCTCTCTCTCACCCACACTGTCAGGCTGTCTCTCACTCACACAGACACTCACTCTCTCATACACTCAGACTCCCTCTCTCACATACACAGTCCCTCTCTCTCTCAAACACAGACACTCTCCGTCCCAGCCACTTCACTCTCTCTCATAAACACTGTCACTCTCTCTCTCTCACCCAAACTGACACTCTCTCTCTCACCCACACTGTCAGTCTCTCTGTCACTCACACTGACACTCACTCTCTCATATACTCAGACCCCCTCTCTCAGATAGACAGTCCCTCTCTCTCTCAAACACGGACACTCTCTGTCCCGGCCACGTCACTCTCTCTCATAAACACTGTCATTCTCTCACTCACCCACACTATCTCTCTCTCACTCACACTGACACTCACTCTCTCATGCACAGAGACTCCGTCTCCACATACAAAGTCCCTCTCTCTCTGAAACACAGACACTATCTGTCCCTGCCACTTCACTCTCTCTCATAAACACTGTCACTCTCTCTCTCACCCAAACTGACACTCTCTCTCTCACCCACACTGTCAGTCACTCTCTCATACACACAGACTCCCTCTCTCACATACACAGTCCCTCTCTCTCTGTCCCAGCCACTTCACTATTTCGCATAAACACTGTCACTCTCTCTCTCACCCAAACTGACACTGTCTCTGTCACCCACACTGTCAGCCTCTCTCTCACTCACACTGACACACACTCTCTCATACACACAGACCCGGTCTCTCACATACACAGTCCCTCTCTCTGTGTCCCAGCCACTTCACTATTTCGCTTAAACACTGTCACCCTCTCTCTCACCCAAACTGACACTGTCTCTGTCACCCACACTGTCAGCCTCTCTCTTACTCACACTGACACACACTCTCTCATACACACAGACCCGGTCTCTCACATACACAGTCCCTCTCTCTGCCAAACACAGACTCGCTCTGTCCCAGCCACTTCACTCTCTCTCATAAACACTGTCACTCTCTCACTCACTCAAACTGACACTCTCTCTCTCACCCACACTGTCAGTCACTCTCTCACACTGACACTCACTCTGTCATACACACTGAGCCATTCTCTCACATACACAGTCCCTCTCTCTCACAGACACAGACACTCATTGCCCCAGCCGCTTCACTCTCTCTCATAAACACTGTCAGTCTCTCTCTGACCCAAACTGACACTCTCTCTCTCACCCACACTGTCAGTCTCTCTCTCACTCACGCTGACACTCACTCTCTCATACACAAAGACTCCCTCTCCACATACACAGTCCCTCTCTCTGTCAAAAACAGACACTCTCTGTCCCAGCCACTTCACTCTCTCTCATAAACACTGCCTCTCTCCCTCTCACCCAAACTGACACTCTCTCTCTCACCCACACTGTCAGTCTCTCTCTCACTCACACTGACACTCACTCTCTCATACACACAGACCCTCTCTCTCACATACACAGTACCCCTCTCTGTCAAACACAGACACTCTCCGTCCCAGCCACTTCGCTCTCTCTCATAAACACTGTCAGTCTCTCTCTCACCCAAACTGACATTCTCTCTCTCACCCACACTGTCAGTCTCTCTCTCACTCACACTGACACTCACTCTCTCATACACAAAGACTCCCTCTCCACATACACAGTCCCTCTCTCTCAGACACAGATACTCTCTGTCCCAGCCAATTCAATCTCTCTCATAAACACTGTCATTCTCTCTCACCCAAACTGACACTCTCTCTCTCACCCACACTGTCAGGCTGTCTCTCACTCATACAGACACTCACTCTCTCATACACACAGACTCCCTCTCTCACATACACAGTCCTTCTCTCTCTCAAACACAGGCACTCTCTGTCCCAGCCACTTCACTCTTTTTCATAAACACTGTCACTCTCTATCTCACCCAAACTGACACTGTCTCTGTCACCCACACTGTCAGCCTCTCTCTCACTCACACTAACACACACACTCTCATACACACAGACCCGGTGTCTCACATACACAGTCCCTCTCTCTGTCAAACACACACTCTCTCTGTCCCAGTCACTTCACTCTCTCTCATAAACACTGTCACTTTCTCTCTCACCCAAACTGACACTCTTTCTCTCATCCACACTGTCAGGCTCTCTCTCACTCACACTGACACTCACTCTCTCATACACACAGACCCCCTGTCTCACATACACTGTCCCTCTCTCAGTCAAACTCATGCACTCTCTGTCCCAGCCACTTCACTCTTTCTCATAAATACTGTCACTCTCTCTCTCACCCAAAGTGACACTCTCTCTCTCACCCCCTCTGTCAGGCTCTCTCTCGCTCACACTAACACTCACTTTCCCATACACACCGACCCCCTCTCTCACATACACAGTTCCTCTCTCTGTCAAACACCGACGCTCTTTGTCCCAGCCACTTCACTCTCTCCCTTAAAGACTGTCACTCTCTCTCTCACACAAACTGACACTCTCTCTCTCACCCACACTGTCTCTCTCTCACTCACACTGACACTCACTCTCTCATACACAGAGACTCCCTCTCCACATACACAATCCCTCTCTCTCTGAAACACAGACACTATCTGTCGCAGCCACTTTACTCACTCTCATAAACACTGTCACTCTCTCTCTCACCCAAACTGACACTGTCTCTGTCACCCACACTGTCAGCCTCTCTCTCACTCACACTGACACACACTCTCTCATACACAGAGACCCGGTCTCTCACATACACAGTCCCTCTCTCTGTCAAACACAGACTCTCTCTGTCCCAGCCACTTCACTCTCTCTCATAAACACTGTCACTCTCTCTCTCACCCAAACTGACACTCTCTCTCTCACCCATACTGTCAGTCTCTCTCTCACTCACAGTGACACTCACTCTCTCATACACAAAGACTCCCTCTCCACATACACAGTCCTGCTCCCTCAAACACAGACACTCTCTGTCCCAGCCACTTCACTCTCTCTCATAAACACTGTCACTCTCTCTCTCTCACCCAAACTGACACTCTCTCTCTCACCCACTCTGTCAGGCTCTCTCTCACTCACACTGACAGACACTCTCGCATACACACAGACCCCCTCTCACATACACAGTCCCTCTCTCTGCCAAACTCAGGCACTCTCTGTCCCAGCCACTTCACTCTTTCTCATAAACACTGTCACTCTCTCTCTCACCCAAACTGACACTCTCTCTCTCACCCATACTGTCAGTATCTCTGTCACTCACACTGACACTCACTCTCTCATATAATCAGACCCCCTCTCTCAGAGAGACAGTCCCTCTCTCTCTCAAACACAGACACTCTCTGTCCCAGCAACGTCACTCTCTCTCATAAACACTGTCACTCTCTCTCTCACCCCCACTGTCAGGCTCCCTCTCACTCACACTGACACTCACTTTCTCATACACACAGACCCGCTCTCTCACATACACAGTTCCTCTCTCTGTCAAACACCGACGCTCTTTGTCCCAGCCACTTCACTCTCTCCCTTAAAGACTGTCACTCTCTCTCTCACTCAAACTGACACTCTTTCTCTCACCCACACTGTCAGTCTCTCTCTCACACTGACCCTCACTCTGTCATACACACAGAGCCACTCTCTCACATAACCAGTCCCTCTCTCTCTCAGTCACAGACACTCATTGTCGCAGCCGCTTCACTCTCTCTCATAAACACTGTCACTCTCTCTCTCACACAAACTGACACTCTCTCTCTCACCCACACTGTCAGTCTCTCTCTCATTCAGACTGACACTCACTATCTCATACACACAGAACCCCTCTCTCACATACACAATCCCTCTCTCTGTCAAACACCGACACTCTTTGTCCCAGCCACTTCACTCGCTCCCATAAAGACTGTCACTCTCTCTCTCACCCAAACTGACACTCTCTCTCTCACCCACACTGTCAGTCTCTCTCTCGCTCACACTGACACTCACTCTCTCATACACACAGACCCTCTCTCTCACATACACAGTACCCCTCTCTGTCAAACACAGACACTCTCCGTCCCAGCCACTTCGCTCTCTCTCATAAACACTGTCAGTCTCTCTCTCACCCAAACTGACACTCTCTCTCTCACCCACACTGTCAGTCTTTCTCTCACTCACACTGACACTCACTCTCTCATACACAAAGACTCCCTCTCCACATACACAGTCCCTCTCTCTCAAACACAGATACTCTCTGTCCCAGCCAATTCAATCTCTCTCATAAACACTGTCATTCTCTCTCACCCAAACTGACACTCTCTCTCTCACCCACACTGTCAGGCTGTCTCTCACTCATACAGACACTCACTCTCTCATACACACAGACTCCCTCTCTCACATACACAGTCCCTCTCTCTCTCAAACACAGGCACTCTCTGTCCCAGCCACTTCACTCTCTCTCATAAACACTGTCACTCTCTCTCTCACCCAAACCGACACTCTCTCTCTCACCCACTCTGTCAGGCTCTCTCTCACTCACACTGACACACACTCTCTCATACACTCAGACACCCTCTCTCAGATAGACAGTCCCTCTCTCTCTCAAACACAGACACTCTCTGTCCCAGCCACTTCACTCTCTCTAACTAAACACTGTCACTCTCTCTCTCACCCAAACTGACACTCTTTCTCACACCCACACTGTCAGGCTCTCTCTCACTCACACTGACACTCACTCTCTCATACACACAGACTCCCTCTCTCACATACACAGTCCCTCTCTCTCTCAAACACAGGCACTCTCTGTCCCAGCCACTTCAATCTTTCTCATAAATACTGTCACTCTCTCTCTCACCCAAAGTGACACTCTCTCTCTCACCCCAACTGTCAGGCTCTCTCTCGCTCACACTGACACTCACTTTCCCATACACACAGACCCCCCCTCTCACATACACAGTTCCTCTCTCTGTCAAACACCGACGCTCTTTGTCCCAGCCACTTCACTCTCTCCCTTAAAGACTGTCACTCTCTCTCTCACTCAAACTGACACTCTCTCTCTCACCCACACTGTCAGGCTGTCTCTCACTCACACAGACACTCACTCTCTCATACACTCAGACTCCCTCTCTCACATACACAGTCCCTCTCTCTCTCAAACACAGACACTTTCTGTCCCAGCCACTTCACTCTCTCTCATAAACACTGTCACTCTCTCTCTCTCACCCAAACTGACACTCTCTCTCTCACCCACACTGTCAGTCTCTCTGTCACTCACACTGACACTCACTCTCTCATATACTCAGACCCCCTCTCTCAGATAGACAGTCCCTCTCTCTCTCAAACACGGACACTCTCTGTCCCGGCCACGTCACTCTCTCTCATAAACACTGTCATTCTCTCACTCATCCACACGTCTCTCTCTCACTCACACTGACACTCACTCTCTCATGCACACTGTCAGTCACTCTCTCATACACACAGACTCCCTCTCTCACATACACAGTCCCTCTCTCTCTGTCCCAGCCACTTCACTATTTCGCATAAACACTGTCACTCTCTCTCTCACCCAAACTGACACTGTCTCTGTCACCCACACTGTCAGCCTCTCTCTTACTCACACTGACACACACTCTCTCATACACGCAGACCCGGTCTCTCACATACACAGTCCCTCTCTCTGCCAAACACAGAATCGCTCTGTCCCAGCCACTTCACTCTCTCTCATAAACACTGTCACTCTCTCACTCACTCAAACTGACACTCTCTCTCTCACCCACACTGTCAGTCACTCTCTCACACTGACACTCACTCTGTCATACACACTGAGCCATTCTCTCACATACACAGTCCCTCTCTCTCTCAGACACAGACACTCATTGCCCCAGCCGCTTCACTCTCTCTCATAAACACTGTCAGTCTCTCTCTGACCCAAACTGACACTCTCTCTCTCACCCACACTGTCAGTCTCTCTCTCACTCACGCTGACACTCACTCTCTCATACACAAAGACTCCCTCTCCACATACACAGTCCCTCTCTCTGTCAAAAACAGACACTCTCTGTCCCAGCCACTTCACTCTCTCTCATAAACACTGCCTCTCTCCCTCTCACCCAAACTGACACTCTCTCTCTCACCCACACTGTCAGTCTCTCTCTCACTCACACTGACACTCACTCTCTCATACACACAGACCCTCTCTCTCACATACACAGTACCCCTCTCTGTCAAACACAGACACTCTCCGTCCCAGCCACTTCGCTCTCTCTCATAAACACTGTCAGTCTCTCTCTCACCCAAACTGACACTCTCTCTCTCACCCACACTGTCAGTCTCTCTCTCACTCACACTGACACTCACTCTCTCATACACAAAGACTCCCTCTCCACATACACAGTCCCTCTCTCTCAAACACAGATACTCTCTGTCCCAGCCAATTCAATCTCTCTCATAAACACTGTCATTCTCTCTCACCCAAACTGACACTCTCTCTCTCACCCACACTGTCAGGCTGTCTCTCACTCATACAGACACTCACTCTCTCATACACACAGACTCCCTCTCTCACATACACAGTCCCTCTCTCTCTCAAACACAGGCACTCTCTGTCCCAGCCACTTCACTCTTTCTCATAAACACTGTCACTCTCTATCTCACCCAAACTGACACTGTCTCTGTCACCCACACTGTCAGCCTCTCTCTCACTCACACTAACACACACACTCTCATACACACAGACCCGGTGTCTCACATACACAGTCCCTCTCTCTGTCAAACACACACTCTCTCTGTCCCAGCCACTTCACTCTCTCTCATAAACACTGTCACTTTCTCTCTCACCCAAACTGACACTCTTTCTCTCATCCACACTGTCAGGCTCTCTCTCACTCACACTGACACTCACTCTCTCATACACACAGACCCCCTGTCTCACATACACTGTCCCTCTCTCAGTCAAACTCATGCACTCTCTGTCCCAGCCACTTCACTCTTTCTCATAAATACTGTCACTCTCTCTCTCACCCAAAGTGACACTCTCTCTCTCACCCCCACTGTCAGGCTCTCTCTCGCTCACACTAACACTCACTTTCCCATACACACCGACCCCCTCTCTCACATACACAGTTCCTCTCTCTGTCAAACACCGACGCTCTTTGTCCCAGCCACTTCACTCTCTCCCTTAAAGACTGTCACTCTCTCTCTCACACAAACTGACACTCTCTCTCTCACCCACACTGTCTCTCTCTCACTCACACTGACACTCACTCTCTCATACACAGAGACTCCCTCTCCACATACACAATCCCTCTCTCTCTGAAACACAGACACTATCTGTCGCAGCCACTTTACTCACTCTCATAAACACTGTCACTCTCTCTCTCACCCAAACTGACACTGTCTCTGTCACCCACACTGTCAGCCTCTCTCTCACTCACACTGACACACGCTCTCTCATACACACAATCCCGGTCTCTCACATACACAGTCCCTCTCTCTGTCAAACACAGACTCTCTCTGTCCCAGCCACTTCACTCTCTCTCATAAACACAGTCACTCTCTCTCTCACCCAAACTGACACTCTTTCTCTCACGAACACTGTCAGGCTCTCTCTCACTCACACGGACACTCACTCTCTCATACACACAGACACCCTCTCTCACATACACAGTCCCTCTCTCTGTTAAACTCATGCACTCTCTGTGCCAGCCACTTCACTCTCTCTCATAAACACTGTCACTCTCTCTCTCACCCAAACCGACACTTTCTCTCTCACCCACACTGTCAGGCTGTCTCTCAATCCAACAGACACGCACTCGCTCATACACACAGACTCCCTCTCTCACATACACAGTCCCTCTCTCTCTCAAACACAGGCACTCTCTGTCCCAGCCACTTCACTCTCTCTCATAAACACTGTCACTCTCTCTCTCACCCAAACCGACACTCTCTCTCTCACCCACTCTGTCAGGCTCTCTCTCACTCACACTGACACACACTCTCTCATACACTCAGACACCCTCTCTCAGATAGACAGTCCCTCTCTCTCTCAAACACAGACACTCTCTGTCCCAGCCACTTCACTCTCTCTAACTAAACACTGTCACTCTCTCTCTCACCCAAACTGACACTCTTTCTCACACCCACACTGTCAGGCTCTCTCTCACTCACACTGACACTCACTCTCTCATACACACAGACTCCCTCGCTCACATACACAGTCCCTCTCTCTCTCAAACACAGGCACTCTCTGTCCCAGCCACTTCAATCTTTCTCATAAATACTGTCACTCTCTCTCTCACCCAAAGTGACACTCTCTCTCTCACCCCAACTGTCAGGCTCTCTCTCGCTCACACTGACACTCACTTTCCCATACACACAGACCCCCCCTCTCACATACACAGTTCCTCTCTCTGTCAAACACCGACGCTCTTTGTCCCAGCTACTTCACTCTCTCCCTTAAAGACTGTCACTCTCTCTCTCACTCAAACTGACACTCTCTCTCTCACCCACACTGTCAGGCTGTCTCTCACTCACACAGACACTCACTCTCTCATACACTCAGACTCCCTCTCTCACATACACAGACCCTCTCTCTCTCAAACACAGACACTCTCTGTCCCAGCCACTTCACTCTCTCTCATAAACACTGTCACTCTCTCTCTCTCACCCAAACTGACACTCTCTCTCTCACCCACACTGTCAGTCTCTCTGTCACTCACACTGACACTCACTCTCTCATATACTCAGACCCCCTCTCTCAGATAGACAGTCCCTCTCTCTCTCAAACACGGACACTCTCTGTCCCGGCCACGTCACTCTCTCTCATAAACACTGTCATTCTCTCACTCACCCACACTATCTCTCTCTCACTCACACTGACACTCACTCTCTCATGCACAGAGACTCCCTCTCCACATACAAAGTCCCTCTCTCTCTGAAACACAGACACTATCTGTCCCTGCCACTTCACTCTCTCTCATAAACACTGTCACTCTCTCTCTCACCCAAACTGACACTCTCTCTCTCACCCACACTGTCAGTCACTCTCTCATACACACAGACTCCCTCTCTCACATACACAGTCCCTCTCTCTCTGTCCCAGCCACTTCACTATTTCGCATAAACACTGTCACTCTCTCTCTCACCCAAACTGACACTGTCTCTGTCACCCACACTGTCAGCCTCTCTCTCACTCACACTGACACACACTCTCTCATACACACAGACCCGGTCTCTCACATACACAGTCCCTCTCTCTCTGTCCCAGCCACTTCACTATTTCGCTTAAACACTGTCACCCTCTCTCTCACCCAAACTGACACTGTCTCTGTCACCCACACTGTCAGCCTCTCTCTTACTCACACTGACACACACTCTCTCATACACACAGACCCGGTCTCTCACATACACAGTCCCTCTCTCTGCCAAACACAGACTCGCTCTGTCCCAGCCACTTCACTCTCTCTCATAAACACTGTCACTCTCTCACTCACTCAAACTGACACTCTCTCTCTCACCCACACTGTCAGTCACTCTCTCACACTGACACTCACTCTGTCATACACACTGAGCCATTCTCTCACATACACAGTCCCTCTCTCTCACAGACACAGACACTCATTGCCCCAGCCGCTTCACTCTCTCTCATAAACACTGTCAGTCTCTCTCTGACCCAAACTGACACTCTCTCTCTCACCCACACTGTCAGTCTCTCTCTCACTCACGCTGACACTCACTCTCTCATACACAAAGACTCCCTCTCCACATACACAGTCCCTCTCTCTGTCAAAAACAGACACTCTCTGTCCCAGCCACTTCACTCTCTCTCATAAACACTGCCTCTCTCCTTCTCACCCAAACTGACACTCTCTCTCTCACCCACACTGTCAGTCTCTCTCTCACTCACACTGACACTCACTCTCTCATACACACAGACCCTCTCTCTCACATACACAGTACCCCTCTCTGTCAAACACAGACACTCTCCGTCCCAGCCACTTCGCTCTCTCTCATAAACACTGTCAGTCTCTCTCTCACCCAAACTGACACTCTCTCTCTCACCCACACTGTCAGTCTCTCTCTCACTCACACTGACACTCACTCTCTCATACACAAAGACTCCCTCTCCACATACACAGTCCCTCTCTCTCAAACACAGATACTCTCTGTCCCAGCCAATTCAATCTCTCTCATAAACACTGTCATTCTCTCTCACCCAAACTGACACTCTCTCTCTCACCCACACTGTCAGGTTGTCTCTCACTCATACAGACACTCACTCTCTCATACACACAGACTCCCTCTCTCACATACACAGTCCTTCTCTCTCTCAAACACAGGCACTCTCTGTCCCAGCCACTTCACTCTTTCTCATAAACACTGTCACTCTCTATCTCACCCAAACTGACACTGTCTCTGTCACCCACACTGTCAGCCTCTCTCTCACTCACACTAACACACACACTCTCATACACACAGACCCGGTGTCTCACATACACAGTCCCTCTCTCTGTCAAACACACACTCTCTCTGTCCCAGCCACTTCACTCTCTCTCATAAACACTGTCACTTTCTCTCTCACCCAAACTGACACTCTTTCTCTCATCCACACTGTCAGGCTCTCTCTCACTCACACTGACACTCACTCTCTCATACACACAGACCCCCTGTCTCACATACACTGTCCCTCTCTCAGTCAAACTCATGCACTCTCTGTCCCAGCCACTTCACTCTTTCTCATAAATACTGTCACTCTCTCTCTCACCCAAAGTGACACTCTCTCTCTCACCCCCACTGTCAGGCTCTCTCTCGCTCACACTAACACTCACTTTCCCATACACACCGACCCCCTCTCTCACATACACAGTTCCTCTCTCTGTCAAACACCGACGCTCTTTGTCCCAGCCACTTCACTCTCTCCCTTAAAGACTGTCACTCTCTCTCTCACACAAACTGACACTCTCTCTCTCACCCACACTGTCTCTCTCTCACTCACACTGACACTCACTCTCTCATACACAGAGACTCCCTCTCCACATACACAATCCCTCTCTCTCTGAAACACAGACACTATCTGTCGCAGCCACTTTACTCACTCTCATAAACACTGTCACTCTCTCTCTCACCCAAACTGACACTGTCTCTGTCACCCACACTGTCAGCCTCTCTCTCACTCACACTGACACACACTCTCTCATACACAGAGACCCGGTCTCTCACATACACAGTCCCTCTCTCTGTCAAACACAGACTCTCTCTGTCCCAGCCACTTCACTCTCTCTCATAAACACTGTCACTCTCTCTCTCACCCAAACTGACACTCTCTCTCTCACCCATACTGTCAGTCTCTCTCTCACTCACAGTGACACTCACTCTCTCATACACAAAGACTCCCTCTCCACATACACAGTCCTGCTCCCTCAAACACAGACACTCTCTGTCCCAGCCACTTCACTCTCTCTCATAAACACTGTCACTCTCTCTCTCTCACCCAAACTGACACTCTCTCTCTCACCCACTCTGTCAGGCTCTCTCTCACTCACACTGACAGACACTCTCGCATACACACAGACCCCCTCTCACATACACAGTCCCTCTCTCTGCCAAACTCAGGCACTCTCTGTCCCAGCCACTTCACTCTTTCTCATAAACACTGTCACTCTCTCTCTCACCCAAACTGACACTCTCTCTCTCACCCATACTGTCAGTATCTCTGTCACTCACACTGACACTCACTCTCTCATATAATCAGACCCCCTCTCTCAGAGAGACAGTCCCTCTCTCTCTCAAACACAGACACTCTCTGTCCCAGCCACGTCACTCTCTCTCATAAACACTGTCACTCTCTCTCTCACCCCCACTGTCAGGCTCCCTCTCACTCACACTGACACTCACTTTCTCATACACACAGACCCGCTCTCTCACATACACAGTTCCTCTCTCTGTCAAACACCGACGCTCTTTGTCCCAGCCACTTCACTCTCTCCCTTAAAGACTGTCACTCTCTCTCTCACTCAAACTGACACTCTTTCTCTCACCCACACTGTCAGTCTCTCTCTCACACTGACACTCACTCTGTCATACACACAGAGCCACTCTCTCACATAACCAGTCCCTCTCTCTCTCAGTCACAGACACTCATTGTCGCAGCCGCTTCACTCTCTCTCATAAACACTGTCACTCTCTCTCTCACACAAACTGACACTCTCTCTCTCACCCACACTGTCAGTCTCTCTCTCATTCAGACTGACACTCACTATCTCATACACACAGAACCCCTCTCTCACATACACAATCCCTCTCTCTGTCAAACACCGACACTCTTTGTCCCAGCCACTTCACTCGCTCCCATAAAGACTGTCACTCTCTCTCTCACCCAAACTGACACTCTCTCTCTCACCCACACTGTCAGTCTCTCTCTCGCTCACACTGACACTCACTCTCTCATACACACAGACCCTCTCTCTCACATACACAGTACCCCTCTCTGTCAAACACAGACACTCTCCGTCCCAGCCACTTCGCTCTCTCTCATAAACACTGTCAGTCTCTCTCTCACCCAAACTGACACTCTCTCTCTCACCCACACTGTCAGTCTTTCTCTCACTCACACTGACACTCACTCTCTCATACACAAAGACTCCCTCTCCACATACACAGTCCCTCTCTCTCAAACACAGATACTCTCTGTCCCAGCCAATTCAATCTCTCTCATAAACACTGTCATTCTCTCTCACCCAAACTGACACTCTCTCTCTCACCCACACTGTCAGGCTGTCTCTCACTCATACAGACACTCACTCTCTCATACACACAGACTCCCTCTCTCACATACACAGTCCCTCTCTCTCTCAAACACAGGCACTCTCTGTCCCAGCCACTTCACTCTCTCTCATAAACACTGTCACTCTCTCTCTCACCCAAACCGACACTCTCTCTCTCACCCACTCTGTCAGGCTCTCTCTCACTCACACTGACACACACTCTCTCATACACTCAGACACCCTCTCTCAGATAGACAGTCCCTCTCTCTCTCAAACACAGACACTCTCTGTCCCAGCCACTTCACTCTCTCTAACTAAACACTGTCACTCTCTCTCTCACCCAAACTGACACTCTTTATCACACCCACACTGTCAGGCTCTCTCTCACTCACACTGACACTCACTCTCTCATACACACAGACTCCCTCTCTCACATACACAGTCCCTCTCTCTCTCAAACACAGGCACTCTCTGTCCCAGCCACTTCAATCTTTCTCATAAATACTGTCACTCTCTCTCTCACCCAAAGTGACACTCTCTCTCTCACCCCAACTGTCAGGCTCTCTCTCGCTCACACTGACACTCACTTTCCCATACACACAGACCCCCCCTCTCACATACACAGTTCCTCTCTCTGTCAAACACCGACGCTCTTTGTCCCAGCCACTTCACTCTCTCCCTTAAAGACTGTCACTCTCTCTCTCACTCAAAGTGACACTCTCTCTCTCACCCACACTGTCAGGCTGTCTCTCACTCACACAGACACTCACTCTCTCATACACTCAGACTCCCTCTCTCACATACACAGTCCCTCTCTCTCTCAAACACAGACACTTTCTGTCCCAGCCACTTCACTCTCTCTCATAAACACTGTCACTCTCTCTCTCTCACCCAAACTGACACTCTCTCTCTCACCCACACTGTCAGTCTCTCTGTCACTCACACTGACACTCACTCTCTCATATACTCAGACCCCCTCTCTCAGATAGACAGTCCCTCTCTCTCTCAAACACGGACACTCTCTGTCCCGGCCACGTCACTATTTCGCATAAACACTGTCACTCTCTCTCTCACCCAAACTGACACTGTCTCTGTCACCCACACTGTCAGCCTCTCTCTCACTCACACTGACACACACTCTCTCATACACACAGACCCGGTCTCTCACATACACAGTCCCTCTCTCTCTGTCCCAGCCACTTCACTATTTCGCTTAAACACTGTCACCCTCTCTCTCACCCAAACTGACACTGTCTCTGTCACCCACACTGTCAGCCTCTCTCTCACTCACACTGACACACGCTCTCTCATACACACAATCCCGGTCTCTCACATACACAGTCCCTCTCTCTGTCAAACACAGACTCTCTCTGTCCCAGCCACTTCACTCTCTCTCATAAACACAGTCACTCTCTCTCTCACCCAAACTGACCCTCTTTCTCTCACGAACACTGTCAGGCTCTCTCTCACTCACACGGACACTCACTCTCTCATACACACAGACACCCTCTCTCACATACACAGTCCCTCTCTCTGTTAAACTCATGCACTCTCTGTGCCAGCCACTTCACTCTCTCTCATAAACACTGTCACTCTCTCTCTCACCCAAACCGACACTTTCTCTCTCACCCACACTGTCAGGCTGTCTCTCAATCCAACAGACACGCACTCGCTCATACACACAGACTCCCTCTCTCACATACACAGTCCCTCTCTCTCTCAAACACAGGCACTCTCTGTCCCAGCCACTTCACTCTCTCTCATAAACACTGTCACTCTCTCTCTCACCCAAACCGACACTCTCTCTCTCACCCACTCTGTCAGGCTCTCTCTCACTCACACTGACACACACTCTCTCATACACTCAGACACCCTCTCTCAGATAGACAGTCCCTCTCTCTCTCAAACACAGACACTCTCTGTCCCAGCCACTTCACTCTCTCTAACTAAACACTGTCACTCTCTCTCTCACCCAAACTGACACTCTTTCTCACACCCACACTGTCAGGCTCTCTCTCACTCACACTGACACTCACTTTCCCATACACACAGACCCCCCCTCTCACATACACAGTTCCTCTCTCTGTCAAACACCGACGCTCTTTGTCCCAGCTACTTCACTCTCTCCCTTAAAGACTGTCACTCTCTCTCTCACTCAAACTGACACTCTCTCTCTCACCCACACTGTCAGGCTGTCTCTCACTCACACAGACACTCACTCTCTCATACACTCAGACTCCCTCTCTCACATACACAGACCCTCTCTCTCTCAAACACAGACACTCTCTGTCCCAGCCACTTCACTCTCTCTCATAAACACTGTCACTCTCTCTCTCTCACCCAAACTGACACTCTCTCTCTCACCCACACTGTCAGTCTCTCTGTCACTCACACTGACACTCACTCTCTCATATACTCAGACCCCCTCTCTCAGATAGACAGTCCCTCTCTCTCTCAAACACGGACACTCTCTGTCCCGGCCACGTCACTCTCTCTCATAAACACTGTCATTCTCTCACTCACCCACACTATCTCTCTCTCACTCACACTGACACTCACTCTCTCATGCACAGAGACTCCCTCTCCACATACAAAGTCCCTCTCTCTCTGAAACACAGACACTATCTGTCCCTGCCACTTCACTCTCTCTCATAAACACTGTCACTCTCTCTCTCACCCAAACTGACACTCTCTCTCTCACCCACACTGTCAGTCACTCTCTCATACACACAGACTCCCTCTCTCACATACACAGTCCCTCTCTCTCTGTCCCAGCCACTTCACTATTTCGCATAAACACTGTCACTCTCTCTCTCACCCAAACTGACACTGTCTCTGTCACCCACACTGTCAGCCTCTCTCTCACTCACACTGACACACACTCTCTCATACACACAGACCCGGTCTCTCACATACACAGTCCCTCTCTCTCTGTCCCAGCCACTTCACTATTTCGCTTAAACACTGTCACCCTCTCTCTCACCCAAACTGACACTGTCTCTGTCACCCACACTGTCAGCCTCTCTCTCACCCAAACTGACACTGTCTCTGTCACCCACACTGTCAGCCTCTCTCTTACTCACACTGACACACACTCTCTCATACACACAGACCCGGTCTCTCACATACACAGTCCCTCTCTCTGCCAAACACAGACTCGCTCTGTCCCAGCCACTTCACTCTCTCTCATAAACACTGTCACTCTCTCACTCACTCAAACTGACACTCTCTCTCTCACCCACACTGTCAGTCTCTCTCTCACACTGACACTCACTCTGTCATACACACTGAGCCATTCTCTCACATACACAGTCCCTCTCTCTCACAGACACAGACACTCATTGCCCCAGCCGCTTCACTCTCTCTCATAAACACTGTCAGTCTCTCTCTGACCCAAACTGACACTCTCTCTCTCACCCACACTGTCAGTCTCTCTCTCACTCACGCTGACACTCACTCTCTCATACACAAAGACTCCCTCTCCACATACACAGTCCCTCTCTCTGTCAAAAACAGACACTCTCTGTCCCAGCCACTTCACTCTCTCTCATAAACACTGCCTCTCTCCCTCTCACCCAAACTGACACTCTCTCTCTCACCCACACTGTCAGTCTCTCTCTCACTCACACTGACACTCACTCTCTCATACACACAGACCCTCTCTCTCACATACACAGTACCCCTCTCTGTCAAACACAGACACTCTCCGTCCCAGCCACTTCGCTCTCTCTCATAAACACTGTCAGTCTCTCTCTCACCCAAACTGACACTCTCTCTCTCACCCACACTGTCAGTCTCTCTCTCACTCACACTGACACTCACTCTCTCATACACAAAGACTCCCTCTCCACATACACAGTCCCTCTCTCTCAAACACAGATACTCTCTGTCCCAGCCAATTCAATCTCTCTCATAAACACTGTCATTCTCTCTCACCCAAACTGACACTCTCTCACTCACCCACACTGTCAGGCTGTCTCTCACTCATACAGACACTCACTCTCTCATACACACAGACTCCCTCTCTCACATACACAGTCCCTCTCTCTCTCAAACACAGGCACTCTCTGTCCCAGCCACTTCACTCTTTCTCATAAACACTGTCACTCTCTATCTCACCCAAACTGACACTGTCTCTGTCACCCACACTGTCAGCCTCTCTCTCACTCACACTAACACACACACTCTCATACACACAGACCCGGTGTCTCACATACACAGTCCCTCTCTCTGTCAAACACACACTCTCTCTGTCCCAGCCACTTCACTCTCTCTCATAAACACTGTCACTTTCTCTCTCACCCAAACTGACACTCTTTCTCTCATCCACACTGTCAGGCTCTCTCTCACTCACACTGACACTCACTCTCTCATACACACAGACCCCCTGTCTCACATACACTGTCCCTCTCTCAGTCAAACTCATGCACTCTCTGTCCCAGCCACTTCACTCTTTCTCATAAATACTGTCACTCTCTCTCTCACCCAAAGTGACACTCTCTCTCTCACCCCCACTGTCAGGCTCTCTCTCGCTCACACTAACACTCACTTTCCCATACACACCGACCCCCTCTCTCACATACACAGTTCCTCTCTCTGTCAAACACCGACGCTCTTTGTCCCAGCCACTTCACTCTCTCCCTTAAAGACTGTCACTCTCTCTCTCACACAAACTGACACTCTCTCTCTCACCCACACTGTCTCTCTCTCACTCACACTGACACTCACTCTCTCATACACAGGGACTCCCTCTCCACATACACAATCCCTCTCTCTCTGAAACACAGACACTATCTGTCGCAGCGACTTTACTCACTCTCATAAACACTGTCACTCTCTCTCTCACCCAAACTGACACTGTCTCTGTCACCCACACTGTCAGCCTCTCTCTCACTCACACTGACACTCAGTCTCTCATATACACAGACCCCCTCTCTCACATACACAGTCCCTCTCTCTGTCAAACTCATGCACTCACTGTCCCAGCCACTTCACTCTTTCTCATAAATACTGTCACTCTCTCTCTCACCCAAATTGACACTCTCTCTCTCACCCCCACTGTCAGGCTCTCTCTCACTCACACTGACACTCACTCTCTCATACACACAGACCCCCTGTCTCACATACACTGTCCCTCTCTCAGTCAAACTCATGCACTCTCTGTCCCAGCCACTTCACTCTTTCTCATAAATACTGTCACTCTCTCTCTCACCCAAAGAGACACTCTCTCTCTCACCCCCACTGTCAGGCTCTCTCTCGCTCACACTAACACTCACTTTCCCATACACACCGACCCCCTCTCTCACATACACAGTTCCTCTCTCTGTCAAACACCGACGCTCTTTGTCCCAGCCACTTCACTCTCTCCCTTAAAGACTGTCACTCTCTCTCTCACACAAACTGACACTCTCTCTCTCACCCACACTGTCTCTCTCTCACTCACACTGACACTCACTCTCTCATACACAGGGACTCCCTCTCCACATACACAATCCCTCTCTCTCTGAAACACAGACACTATCTGTCGCAGCGACTTTACTCACTCTCATAAACACTGTCACTCTCTCTCTCACCCAAACTGACACTGTCTCTGTCACCCACACTGTCAGCCTCTCTCTCACTCACACTGACACACACTCTCTCATACACAGAGACCCGGTCTCTCACATACACAGTCCCTCTCTCTGTCAAACACAGACTCTCTCTGTCCCAGCCACTTCACTCTCTCTCATAAACACTGTCACTCTCTCTCTCACCCAAACTGACACTCTCTCTCTCACCCATACTGTCAGTCTCTCTCTCACTCACAGTGACACTCACTCTCTCATACACAAAGACTCCCTCTCCACATACACAGTCCTGCTCCCTCAAACACAGACACTCTCTGTCCCAGCCACTTCACTCTCTCTCATAAACACTGTCACTCTCTCTCTCTCACCCAAACTGACACTCTCTCTCTCACCCACTCTGTCAGGCTCTCTCTCACTCACACTGACAGACACTCTCGCATACACACAGACCCCCTCTCACATACACAGTCCCTCTCTCTGCCAAACTCAGGCACTCTCTGTCCCAGCCACTTCACTCTCTCTCATAAATACCTGTCACTCTCTCTCTCACCCAAACTGACACTCTTTCTCTCACCCACACTGTCAGGCGCTCTCTCACACTGACAATCACTCTGTCATACGCACAGAGCCACTCTCTCACATAAACAGTCCCTCTCTCTCTCAAACACAGACACACTCTGTCCCAGCCACTTCACTCTTTCTCATAAACACTGTCACTCTCTCTCTCACCCAAACTGACACTCTCTCTCTCACCCACACTGTCAGCCTCTCTCTCACTCACACTGAAACACACTCTCTCATACACACAGACCCCCTCTCTCACATACACAGTCCCTCCATCTGTCAAACACAGGCACTCTCTTTCCCAGCCACTTCACTCTTTCTCATAAACACTGTCACTCTCTCTCTCACCCAAACTGACACTCTCTCTCTCACCCACATTGTCAGGCTGTCTCTCACTCACACTGACACACACTCTCTCATACAGAGACCCGGTCTCTCACATACACAGTCCCTCTCTCTGTCAAACACATGCACTCACTGTCCCAGCCACTTCACTCCTTCTCATAAATACTGTCACTCTCTCTCTCACCCAAATTGACACTCTCTCTCTCACCCACACTGTCAGTCTCTCTCTCAGTCACACTGACACTCACTCTCTCATACACACAGACCCCATCTCTCACATACACAGTCCCCCACTCTCTCAAACACAGACACTCTCTGTCCCAGCCACTTCGCTCTCTCTCATAAACACTGTCAGTCTCTCTCTCACCCAAACTGACACTCTCTCTCTCACCCACACTGTCAGTCTCTCTCTCACTCACACTGACACTCACTCTCTGATACACACAGACCCCCTCTATCACATACACAGTCCCTCTCTCTCTCAAACACAGACACACTCTGTCCCAGCTACTTCACCCTTTCTCATATACACTGTCACTCTCTCTCTCACCCAAACTGACACTCTCTCTCTCACCCACACTGTCAGTCTCTCTCTCACTCACAGTGACACTCACTCTCTCATACTCAAAGACTCCCTCTCCACATACACAGTCCCGCTCTCTCAAACACAGACACTCTCTGTCCCAGCTACTTCAATCTCTCTCATAACACTGTCACTCTCTCTCATAAACACTGTCACTCTCTCTCTCACCCACACTGTCTCTCTCTCACTCACACTGACACTCACTCTCTCATACACAGAGACTCCCTCTCCACATACACAATCCCTCTCTCTCTGAAACAGAGACACTATCTGTCGCAGCCACTTTACTCACTCTCATAAACACGGTCACTCTCTCTCTCACCCAAACTGACACTATTTCTCTCACCCACACTGTCAGGCTCTCTCTCACTCACACTGACACTCAGTCTCTCATATACACAGACCCCCTCTCTCACATACACAGTCCCTCTCTCTGTCAAACTCATGCACTCACTGTCCCAGCCACTTCACTCTTTCTCATAAATACTGTCACTCTCTCTCTCACCCAAATTGACACTCTCTCTCTCACCCCCACTGTCAGGCTCTCTCTCACTCACACTGACACTCACTTTCTCATACACACAGACCCCCTCTCTCACATACACAGTTCCTCTCTCTGTCAAACACCGACGCTCTTTGTCCCAGCCACTTCACTCTCTCCCTTAAAGACTCACTCTTTCTCTCACTCAAACTGACAATCTCTCTCTCACCCACACTGTCAGTCTCTCTCTCACACTGACACTCACTGTGTCATACTCACAGAACCATTCTCTCACATATACAGTCCCTCTCTCTCTCAGACACAGACACTCATTGCCCCAGCCGCTTCACTCTCTCTCATAAACACTGTCAGTCTCTCTCTCACCCAAACTGACACTCTCTCTCTCACCCACACTGTCAGTCTCTCTCTCAGTCACACTGACACTCACTTTCTCATACACACAGACCCCCTCTCTCACATACACAGTTCCTCTCTCTGTCAAACACCGACGCTCTTTGTCCCAGCCACTTCACTCTCTCCCTTAAAGACTGTCACTCTCTCTCTCACTCAAACTGACACTCTCTCTCTCACCCACACTGTCAGTCTCTCTCTCACACTGACACTCACTCTGTCATACACACAGAGCCACTCTCTCACATAAACAGTCCCTCTCTCTCTCAGACACAGACACTCATTGTCGCAGCCGCTTCACTCTCTCTCATAAACACAGTCACTCTCTCTCTCACCCAAACTGACACTCTTTCTCTCACCCACACTGTCAGGCTCTCTCTCACTCACACGGACACTCACTCTCTCATACACACAGACACCCTCTCTCACATACACAGTCCCTCTCTCTGTTAAACTCATGCACTCTCTGTGCCAGCCACTTCACTCTCTCTCATAAACACTGTCACTCTCTCTCTCACCCAAACCGACACTTTCTCTCTCACCCACACTGTCAGTCTCTCTCTCATTCAGACTGACACTCACTCTCTCATACACACAGAACCCCTCTCTCACATACACATTCCCTCTCTCTTGCAAACACCGACACTCTTTGTCCCAGCCACTTCACTCGCTCTCATAAACACTGTCAGTCTCTCTCTCACCCAAACTGACACTCTCTCTCGCACCCACACTGTCAGTCTCTATCTCACTCACACTGACACTCAGTCTCTCATACACACAGACTCCGTCTCTCACATAAACGGTACCTCTCTCTCTCAAACACAGGCACTCTCTGTCCCAGCCACTTCACTCTATCTCATAAACACTGTCACTCTCTCTCTCTCACCCAAAATGACACTCTCTCTCTCACCCACATTGTCAGGCTGTCTCTCACTCACACAGACACTCACTCTCTCATACACACAGACTCCCTCTCACACATACACAGTCCCTCTCTCTCTCAAACACAGGCACTCTCTGTCCCAGCCACTTCACTCTTTCTCATAAACACTGTCACTCTCTATCTCACCCAAACTGACACTGTCTCTGTCACCCACACTGTCAGCCTCTCTCTCACTCACACTGACACACACATTCTCATACACACAGACCCGGCTCTCACATACACAGTCCCTCTCTCTGTCAAACACACACTCACTCTGTCCCAGCCACTTCACTCTCTCTCATAAACACTGTCACTCTCTCTGTCACCCAAACTGACACTCTTTCTCTCACCCACACTGTCAGGCTCTCTCTCACTCACACTGACACTCACTCTCTCATACACACAGACCCCCTCTCTCACATACACAGTTCCTCTCACTGTCAAACACCGACGCTCTTTGTCCCAGCCACTTCACTCTCTCCCTTAAAGACTCACTCTCTCTCTCACTCAAACTGACACTCTCTCTCTCACCCACACTGTCAGTCTCTCTCTCACACTGACACTCACTCTGTCATACTCACAGAGCCATTCTCTCACATACACAGTCCCTCTCTCTCTCAGACGCAGACACTCATTGCCCCAGCCGCTTCACTCGCTCTCATAAAGACTGTCACTCTCTCTCTCACCCAAACTGACACTCTCTCTCTCACCCACACTGTCAGCCTCTCTCTCACTCACACTGACACACACTCTCTCATACACACAGACCCCTTCTCTCACATACACAGTCCCTCCATCTGTCAAACACAGGCACTTTCTGTCCCAGCCACTTCACTCTCTCTCATAAACACTGTCACTCTCTGTCTCACCCAAACTGACACTGTCTCCGTCACCCACACTGCCAGCCTCTCTCTCACTCACACTGACACACACTCTCTCAGACACACAGACCCGGTCTCTCACATACACAGTCCATCTCTCTGTCAAACACAGACTCTCTCTGTCCCAGCCACTTCACTCTCTCTCATAAATACCTGTCACTCTCTCTCTCACCAAAACTGACACTCTTTCTCTCACCCACACTGTCAGGCGCTCTCTCACACTGACACTCACTCTGTCATACGCACAGAGCCACTCTCTCACATAAACAGTCCCTCTCTCTCTCAAACACAGACACACTCTGTCCCAGCCACTTCACTCTTTCTCATAAACACTGTCACTCTCTCTCTCACCCAAACTGACACTCTCTCTCTCACCCACACTGTCAGCCTCTCTCTCACTCACACTGAAACACACTCTCTCATACACACAGACCCCCTCTCTCACATACACAGTCCCTCCATCTGTCAAACACAGGCACTCTCTTTCCCAGCCACTTCACTCTTTCTCATAAACACTGTCACTCTCTCTCTCACCCAAACTGACACTCTCTCTCTCACCCACATTGTCAGGCTGTCTCTCACTCACACAGACACTCACTCTCACATACACACAGACTCCCTCTCTCACATACACAGTCCCTCTCTCTCTCAAACACAGGCACTCTCTGTCTCCGCCACTTCACTCTTTCTCATAAACACTGTCACTCTCTATCTCACCCAAACTGACACTGTCTCTGTCACCCACACTGTCAGCCTCTCTCTCACTCACACTGACACACACTCTCTCATACAGAGACCCGGTCTCTCACATACACAGTCCCTCTCTCTGTCAAACACAGACTCTCTCTGTCGCAGCCACTTCACTCTCTCTGATAAACACTGTCACTCTCTCTCTCACCCAAACTGACACTCTCTCTCTCACCCACACTGTCAGGCTCTCTCTCACTCACACTGACACTCACTCTCTCATACACACAGACCCCCTCTCTCACATACACAGTCCCTCTCTCTGTCAAACTCATGCACTCACTGTCCCAGCCACTTCACTCCTTCTCATAAATACTGTCACTCTCTCTCTCACCCAAATTGACACTCTCTCTCTCACCCACACTGTCAGTCTCTCTCTCAGTCACACTGACACTCACTCTCTCATACACACAGACCCCATCTCTCACATACACAGTCCCCCACTCTCTCAAACACAGACACTCTCTGTCCCAGCCACTTCGCTCTCTCTCATAAACACTGTCAGTCTCTCTCTCACCCAAACTGACACTCTCTCTCTCACCCACACTGTCAGTCTCTCTCTCACTCACACTGACACTCACTCTCTGATACACACAGACCCCCTCTATCACATACACAGTCCCTCTCTCTCTCAAACACAGACACACTCTGTCCCAGCTACTTCACCCTTTCTCATATACACTGTCACTCTCTCTCTCACCCAAACTGACACTCTCTCTCTCACCCACACTGTCAGTCTCTCTCTCACTCACAGTGACACTCACTCTCTCATACTCAAAGACTCCCTCTCCACATACACAGTCCCGCTCTCTCAAACACAGACACTCTCTGTCCCAGCTACTTCAATCTCTCTCATAACACTGTCACTCTCTCTCATAAACACTGTCACTCTCTCTCTCACCCACACTGTCTCTCTCTCACTCACACTGACACTCACTCTCTCATACACAGAGACTCCCTCTCCACATACACAATCCCTCTCTCTCTGAAACAGAGACACTATCTGTCGCAGCCACTTTACTCACTCTCATAAACACGGTCACTCTCTCTCTCACCCAAACTGACACTATTTCTCTCACCCACACTGTCAGGCTCTCTCTCACTCACACTGACACTCAGTCTCTCATATACACAGACCCCCTCTCTCACATACACAGTCCCTCTCTCTGTCAAACTCATGCACTCACTGTCCCAGCCACTTCACTCTTTCTCATAAATACTGTCACTCTCTCTCTCACCCAAATTGACACTCTCTCTCTCAGCCCCACTGTCAGGCTCTCTCTCACTCACACTGACACTCACTTTCTCATACACACAGACCCCCTCTCTCACATACACAGTTCCTCTCTCTGTCAAACACCGACGCTCTTTGTCCCAGCCACTTCACTCTCTCCCTTAAAGACTCACTCTTTCTCTCACTCAAACTGACAATCTCTCTCTCACCCACACTGTCAGTCTCTCTCTCACACTGACACTCACTGTGTCATACTCACAGAACCATTCTCTCACATATACAGTCCCTCTCTCTCTCAGACACAGACACTCATTGCCCCAGCCGCTTCACTCTCTCTCATAAACACTGTCAGTCTCTCTCTCACCCAAACTGACACTCTCTCTCTCACCCACACTGTCAGTCTCTCTCTCAGTCACACTGACACTCACTCTCTCATACACACAGACCCCCTCTCTCACATACACAGTCCCTCTCTCTCTCAAACACAGACACACTCTGTCCCAGCCACTTCACCCTTTCTCATAAACACTGTCACTCTCTCTCTCACCCAAAATGACACTCTCTCTCTCACCCACTCTGTCAGGCTCTCTCTCACTCACACTGACAGACACTCTCGCATACACACAGAACCCTCTCACATACACAGTCCCTCTCTCTGCCAAACTCAGGCACTCTCTGTCCCAGCCACTTCACTCTTTCTCATAAACACTGTCACTCTCTCTCTCACCCAAACTGACACTCTCTCTCTCACCCATACTGTCAGCCTCCCTGTCACTCACACTGACACTCACTCTGTCATATAATCAGACCCCCTCTCTCAGAGAGACAGTCATTCTCTCTCTCTCAAACATAGACACTCTCTGTCCCAGCCACGTCACTCTCTCTCATAAACAATGTCACTCTCTCTCTCACCCCCACTGTCAGGCTCTCTCTTACTCACACTGACACTCACTTTCTCATACACACAGACCCCCTCTCTCACATACACAGTTCCTCTCTCTGTCAAACACCGACGCTCTTTGTCCCAGCCACTTCACTCTCTCCCTTAAAGACTGTCACTCTCTCTCTCACTCAAACTGACACTCTCTCTCTCACCCACACTGTCAGTCTCTCTCTCACACTGACACTCACTCTGTCATACACACAGAGCCACTCTCTCACATAAACAGTCCCTCTCTCTCTCAGACACAGACACTCATTGTCGCAGCCGCTTCACTCTCTCTCATAAACACTGTCACTCTCTCTCTCACACAAACTGACACTCTCTCTCTCACCCACACTGTCAGTCTCTCTCTCATTCAGACTGACACTCACTCTCTCATACACACAGAACCCCTCTCTCACATACACATTCCCTCTCTCTTGCAAACACCGACACTCTTTGTCCCAGCCACTTCACTCGCTCTCATAAACACTGTCAGTCTCTCTCTCACCCAAACTGACACTCTCTCTCGCACCCACACTGTCAGTCTCTATCTCACTCACACTGACACTCAGTCTCTCATACACACAGACTCCGTCTCTCACATAAACGGTACCTCTCTCTCTCAAACACAGGCACTCTCTGTCCCAGCCACTTCACTCTATCTCATAAACACTGTCACTCTCTCTCTCTCACCCAAAATGACACTCTCTCTCTCACCCACATTGTCAGGCTGTCTCTCACTCACACAGACACTCTCTGTCCCAGCTACTTCAATCTCTCTCATAACACTGTCACTCTCTCTCATAAACACTGTCACTCTCTCTCTCACCCACACTGTCTCTCTCTCACTCACACTGACACTCACTCTCTCATACACAGAGACTCCCTCTCCACATACACAATCCCTCTCTCTCTGAAACAGAGACACTATCTGTCGTAGCCACTTTACTCACTCTCATAAACACGGTCACTCTCTCTCTCACCCAAACTGACACTATTTCTCTCACCCACACTGTCAGGCTCTCTCTCACTCACACTGACACTCAGTCTCTCATATACACAGACCCCCTCTCTCACATACACAGTCCCTCTCTCTGTCAAACTCATGCACTCACTGTCCCAGCCACTTCACTCTTTCTCATAAATACTGTCACTCTCTCTCTCACCCAAATTGACACTCTCTCTCTCACCCCCACTGTCAGGCTCTCTCTCACTCACACTGACACTCACTTTCTCATACACACAGACCCCCTCTCTCACATACACAGTTCCTCTCTCTGTCAAACACCGACGCTCTTTGTCCCAGCCACTTCACTCTCTCCCTTAAAGACTCACTCTTTCTCTCACTCAAACTGACAATCTCTCTCTCACCCACACTGTCAGTCTCTCTCTCACACTGACACTCACTGTGTCATACTCACAGAACCATTCTCTCACATATACAGTCCCTCTCTCTCTCAGACACAGACACTCATTGCCCCAGCCGCTTCACTCTCTCTCATAAACACTGTCAGTCTCTCTCTCACCCAAACTGACACTCTCTCTCTCACCCACACTGTCAGTCTCTCTCTCAGTCACACTGACACTCACTCTCTCATACACACAGACCCCCTCTCTCACATACACAGTCCCTCTCTCTCTCAAACACAGACACACTCTGTCCCAGCCACTTCACCCTTTCTCATAAACACTGTCACTCTCTCTCTCACCCAAAATGACACTCTCTCTCTCACCCACTCTGTCAGGCTCTCTCTCACTCACACTGACAGACACTCTCGCATACACACAGAACCCTCTCACATACACAGTCCCTCTCTCTGCCAAACTCAGGCACTCTCTGTCCCAGCCACTTCACTCTTTCTCATAAACACTGTCACTCTCTCTCTCACCCAAACTGACACTCTCTCTCTCACCCATACTGTCAGCCTCCCTGTCACTCACACTGACACTCACTCTGTCATATAATCAGACCCCCTCTCTCAGAGAGACAGTCATTCTCTCTCTCTCAAACATAGACACTCTCTGTCCCAGCCACGTCACTCTCTCTCATAAACAATGTCACTCTCTCTCTCCCCCCCACTGTCAGGCTCTCTCTTACTCACACTGACACTCACTTTCTCATACACACAGACCCCCTCTCTCACATACACAGTTCCTCTCTCTGTCAAACACCGACGCTCTTTGTCCCAGCCACTTCACTCTCTCCCTTAAAGACTGTCACTCTCTCTCTCACTCAAACTGACACTCTCTCTCTCACCCACACTGTCAGTCTCTCTCTCACACTGACACTCACTCTGTCATACACACAGAGCCACTCTCTCACATAAACAGTCCCTCTCTCTCTCAGACACAGACACTCATTGTCGCAGCCGCTTCACTCTCTCTCATAAACACTGTCACTCTCTCTCTCACACAAACTGACACTCTCTCTCTCACCCACACTGTCAGTCTCTCTCTCATTCAGACTGACACTCACTCTCTCATACACACAGAACCCCTCTCTCACATACACATTCCCTCTCTCTTGCAAACACCGACACTCTTTGTCCCAGCCACTTCACTCGCTCTCATAAACACTGTCAGTCTCTCTCTCACCCAAACTGACACTCTCTCTCGCACCCACACTGTCAGTCTCTATCTCACTCACACTGACACTCAGTCTCTCATACACACAGACTCCGTCTCTCACATAAACGGTACCTCTCTCTCTCAAACACAGGCACTCTCTGTCCCAGCCACTTCACTCTATCTCATAAACACTGTCACTCTCTCTCTCTAACCCAAAATGACACTCTCTCTCTCACCCACATTGTCAGGCTGTCTCTCACTCACACAGACACTCACTCTCTCATACACACAGACTCCCTCTCACACATACACAGTCCCTCTCTCTCTCAAACACAGGCACTCTCTGTCCCAGCCACTTCACTCTTTCTCATAAACACTGTCACTCTCTATCTCACCCAAACTGACACTGTCTCTGTCACCCACACTGTCAGCCTCTCTCTCACTCACACTGACACACACACTCTCATACACACAGACCCGGTCTCTCACATACACAGTCCCTCTCTCTGTCAAACACACACTCACTCTGTCCCAGCCACTTCACTCTCTCTCATAAACACTGTCACTCTCTCTGTCACCCAAACTGACACTCTTTCTCTCACCCACACTGTCAGGCTCTCTCTCACTCACACTGACACTCACTCTCTCATACACACAGACCCCCTCTCTCACATACACAGTTCCTCTCACTGTCAAACACCGACGCTCTTTGTCCCAGCCACTTCACTCTCTCCCTTAAAGACTCACTCTCTCTCTCACTCAAACTGACACTCTCTCTCTCACCCACACTGTCAGTCTCTCTCTCACACTGACACTCACTCTGTCATACTCACAGAGCCATTCTCTCACATACACAGTCCCTCTCTCTCTCAGACGCAGACACTCATTGCCCCAGCCGCTTCACTCGCTCTCATAAACACTGTCACTCTCTCTCTCACCCAAACTGACACTCTCTCTCTCACCCACACTGTCAGCCTCTCTCTCACTCACACTGACACACACTCTCTCATACACAGAGACTCCCTCTCCACATACACAGTCCCTCTCTCTCTCAAACACAGACACTATCTGTCGCAGCCACTTTACTCACTCTGATAAACACTGACACTCTCTCTCTCACCCAAACTGACACTCTCTCTCTCACCCACACTGTCAGTCTCTCTCTCACTCACAGTGACACTCACTCTCTCATACACAAAGACTCCCTCTCCACAGACACAGTCCTGCTCTCTCAAACACAGACACTCTCTGTCCCAGCCACTTCACTCTCTCTCATCACATTGTCACTCTCTCTCTCACACAAACTGACACTCTCTCTCTCACCCACATTGTCAGTCTCTCTCTCACTCACACTGACACTCTCTCTCTCACCTACACTGTCAGTCTCTCTCTCAGTCACACTGACACTCACTCTCTCATACACACAGACCCCCTCTCTCACATACACAGTCCGTCTCTCTCTTCAACACAGACACTCTCTGTCCCAGCCACTTCACTCTCCCCATAAACACTGTCACTCTCTCTCTCAGACAAACCAAAACTATCTCTCTCAAGCACTCTGTCAGTCTCTCTCTCTAAGTCACACTGACACTCACTCTCTCATACAGACAGAGACCCTCTCTCACATACACAGTCCCTCTCTCTCTCAAACACGGACACTCTCTGTCCCAGCCACTTCACTCTCACTAAGTAAACACTGTCACTCGCTCTCTCAACCAAACTGACACTCTCTCTCTCACCCACAGTCAGACTCTCTCTCACTCACACTGACACTCACACTCCCATACACACAGATCCCCTCTCTCACATAAACAGTCCCTCTCTCTCTCAAACACAGACACTCTCTGCACCAGCCACTTCACTCTCTCTCATAAACACTGAGACTTTCTCTCTCACCCAAACTGACTCTCTCTCTCTCACCCACACTGTCAGTCTCTCTCTAACCCACAATGTCACTCTCTCTCTCACTCACACTGACACTCACTCTCTCATACACAGAGACCCCCTCTCTCACATACAGGGTCCCTCTCTCTCTCAAACACAGACACTCTCTGTCCCAGCCATTTCACTCTCTCTCATAAACACTGTCACTCTCTCTCTCACCCAAACTGACACTCTCTCTCTCACCCACACTGTCAGTCTCTCTCTCACTCACACTGACACTCACTCTCTCAAACACACAGACCCCCTCTCTAACATACACAGTCCCTCTCTCTGTCAAACACAGACACTCTCTGTCACAGCCACTTCACTCTCACTAAGTAAACACTGACACTTTCTCTCTCACCCAAACTGACGCTCTCTCTCTCACCCACACTGTCAGTCTCTCTCTCACTGACACTGACAGTATCTCTCAAATACACAGAGACCCCTCTCTCACATACACATTCCCTCTCTCTCTCAAACACAGACACTCTCTGTCCCAGCCATTTCACTCTCTCCCATAAGCACTGTCACTCTCTCTCTCACCCAAACCAAAACTATCTCTCTCACCCACTCTGTCAGTCTCTCTCTCAGTCACATTGACAATCATTCTCTCATACACACAGACCCCCTCTCTCACATAGACAGTCCCTCTCTCTCTCAAACACAGGCACTCTCTGTCTCCGTCACTTCACTCTCTCTCAGAAACACTGTCACTCACTCTCTCACGCAAACTGACACTCTCTCTCTCACCCACTCTGTTACTCTCCCTCACCCACCCTGTGACTCTCTCTCTCATACACACGGACCCCCTCTCTAACATACACAGTCCCTCTCGCTCTCAAACACAGACACTCTCTGTCCCAGCCACTTCACTCTCTCTCTTAACACTGTCACTCTCTCTCTCACCCAAACTGACAGTCTCTCTCTCACCTACAGTCAGTCTCTCTCTCACTCACACTGACACTCACCCTCTCATACACACAGACACCCTCTCTCACATACACAGTCCCTCTCTCTGTCAAACACAGACACTCTTTGTCCTAGCCACTTCACTCTCCCCATAAACACTGTCACTCTCTCTCTCAGACAAACCAAAACTGTCTCTCTCAAGCACTCTGTCAGTCTCGCTCTCTAAGTCACACTGACAGTCACTCATTCATACACACAGACCCCCTCTCTCACATACACAGTCCCTCTCCCTCCCAAACACAGACACTCTCTGTCCCAGCCACATCACTCTCTCTCATAAACACTGTCACTCTCTCTCTCACCCAAAGTGACACTCTCTCTCTCACCCACAGTCAGTCTCTCTCTCACTCACACTGACACTCACTCTCTCATACACACAGACTCCCTCTCTCTCATACACAGTCCCTCTCTCTCTCAAACACAGACACTCTCTGTCCCAGCCACTGCACTCTCTCTTAACACTGTCACACTCTCTCTCACCCAAACTGACACTCTCTCTCTCACCCACACTGTCAGTCTCTCTCTCACTCACACTGACACTCACTCTTACATACATACAGACACCCTCTATCACATACACAGTGCCTCTCTCTATCAAACACAGACACTCTCTGTCCCAGCCACTTCACTCTCCCCATAAACACTGTCACTCTCTCTCAGACAAACCAAAACTATCTCTGTCAAGCACTCTGTCAGTCTCGCTCTCTAAGTCACACTGACAGTCACTCTCTCATACATTCAGACCCCCTCTCTCACATACACAGTCCCTCTCTCTCCCAAACACAGACACTCTCTGTCCCAGCCACGTCACTCTCTCTCATAAACATTGTCACTCTCTCTCTCACCCAAACTGACACTCTCTCTCTCACCCACACTGTCAGTCTCTTTCTCACTCACACTGACACTCACTCTCTCATACACACAGACCCCCTCTCTCACATACACAGTCCCTCTCTCTCTCAACACAGACACTCTCTGTCCCTGCCACTTCACTCTCTCTCATAAACACTGTCACTCTCTCTCTCACCCAAACTGACACTCTCTCTCTCACCCATACTGTCAGTCTCTCTCTCACTCACAGTGACACTCACTCTCTCATACACAAAGACTCCCTCTTCACATACACAGTCCTGCTCTCTCAAACACAGACACTCTCTGTCCCAGCCACTTCACTCTCTCTCATCACATTGTCACTCTCTCTCTCACACAAACTAACACTCTCTCTCTCACCCACATTGTCAGTCTCTCTCTCACTCACACTGACACTCTCTCTCTCACCTACACTGTCAGTCTCTCTCTCAGTCACACTGACACTCACTCTCTCATACACACAGACCCCCTCTCTCACATACACAGTCCCTCTCTCTCTTAAACACAGACACTCTCTGTCCCAGCCACTTCACTCTCCCCATAAACACTGTCACTCTCTCTCTCAGACAAACCAAAACTATCTCTCTCAAGCACTCTGTCAGTCTCTCTCTCTAAGTCACACTGACACTCACTCTCTCATACACACAGAGACCCTCTCTCACATACACAGTCCCTCTCTCTCTCAAACACGGACACTCTCTGTCCCAGCCACTTCACTCTCACTAAGTAAACACTGTCACTCGCTCTCTCAACCAAACTGACACTCTCTCTCTCACCCACAGTCAGACTCTCTCTCACTCACACTGACACTCACTCTCTCATACACACAGATCCACTCTCTCACATACACAGTCCCTCTCTCTCTCAACACAGACACTCTCTGCACCAGCCACTTCACTCTCTCTCATAAACACTGAGACTTTCTCTCTCACCCAAACTGACACTCTCTCTCTCACCCACACTGTCAGTCTCTCTCTCACCCACAATGTCACTCTCTCTCTCACTCACACTGACACTCACTCTCTCATACACAGAGACCCCCTCTCTCACATACAGGGTCCCTCTCTCTCTCAAACACAGACACTCTCTGTCCCAGCCATTTCACTCTCTCTCATAAACATTCTCACTCTCTCTCTCACCCAAACTGACACTCTCTCTCTCACCCACACTGTCAGTCTCTTTCTCACTCACACTGACACTCACTCTCTCATACACACAGACCCCCTCTCTCACATACACAGTCCCTCTCTCTCTCAACACAGACACTCTCTGTCCCTGCCACTTCACTCTCTCTCATAAACACTGTCACTCTCTCTCTCACCCAAACTGACACTCTCTCTCTCACCCATACTGTCACTCTCTCTCTCACTCACAGTGACACTCACTCTCTCATACACAGAGACCCCCTCTCTCACATACAGGGTCCCTCTCTCTCTCAAACACAGACACTCTCTGTCCCAGCCATTTCACTCTCTCTCATAAACACTGTCACTCTCTCTCTCACCCAAACTGACACTCTCTCTCTCACCCACACTGTCAGTCTCTCTCTCACTCACACTGACACTCACTCTCTCAAACACACAGACCCCCTCTCTAACATACACAGTCCCTCTCTCTGTCAAACACAGACACTCTCTGTCCCAGCCACTTCACTCTCACTAAGTAAACACTGACACTTTCTCTCTCACCCAAACTGACACTCTCTCTCTCACCCACACTGTCAGTCTCTCTCTCACTCACACTGACAGTATCTCTCAAATACACAGAGACCCCTCTCTCACATACACATTCCCTCTCTCTCTCAAACACAGACACTCTCTGTCCCAGCCATTTCACTCTCTCCCATAAGCACTGTCACTCTCTCTCTCACCCAAACCAAAACTATCTCTCTCACCCACTCTGTCAGTCTCTCTCTCAGTCACATTGACAATCATTCTCTCATACACACAGACCCCCTCTCTCACATAGACAGTCCCTCTCTCTCTCAAACACAGGCACTCTCTGTCTCCGTCACTTCACTCTCTCTCAGAAACACTGTCACTCACTCTCTCACGCAAACTGACACTCTCTCTCTCACCCACTCTGTTACTCTCCCTCACCCACCCTGTGACTCTCTCTCTCATACACACGGACCCCCTCTCTAACATACACAGTCCCTCTCGCTCTCAAACACAGACACTCTCTGTCCCAGCCACTTCACTCTCTCTCTTAACACTGTCACTCTCTCTCTCACCCAAACTGACAGTCTCTCTCTCACCTACAGTCAGTCTCTCTCTCACTCACACTGACACTCACCCTCTCATACACACAGACACCCTCTCTCACATACACAGTCCCTCTCTCTGTCAAACACAGACACTCTTTGTCCTAGCCACTTCACTCTCCCCATAAACACTGTCACTCTCTCTCTCAGACAAACCAAAACTGTCTCTCTCAAGCACTCTGTCAGTCTCGCTCTCTAAGTCACACTGACAGTCACTCATTCATACACACAGACCCCCTCTATCACATACACAGTGCCTCTCTCTATCAAACACAGACACTCTCTGTCCCAGCCACTTCACTCTCCCCATAAACACTGTCACTCTCTCTCTCAGACAAACCAAAACTATCTCTCTCAAGCACTCCGTCAGTCTCGCTCTCGAAGTCACACTGACAGTCACTCTCTCATACATTCAGACCCCCTCTCTCACATACACAGTCCCTCTCTCTCCCAAACACAGACACTCTCTGTCCCAGCCACGTCACTCTCTCTCATAAACATTGTCACTCTCTCTCTCACCCAAACTGACACTCTCTCTCTCACCCACACTGTCAGTCTCTTTCTCACTCACACTGACACTCACTCTCTCATACACACAGACCCCCTCTCTCACATACACAGTCCCTCTCTCTCTCAACACAGACACTCTCTGTCCCTGCCACTTCACTCTCTCTCATAAACACTGTCACTCTCTCTCTCACCCAAACTGACACTCTCTCTCTCACCCATACTGTCAGTCTCTCTCTCACTCACAGTGACACTCACTCTCTCATACACAAAGACTCCCTCTTCACATACACAGTCCTGCTCTCTCAAACACAGACACTCTCTGTCCCAGCCACTTCACTCTCTCTCATCACATTGTCACTCTCTCTCTCACACAAACTAACACTCTCTCTCTCACCCACATTGTCAGTCTCTCTCTCACTCACACTGACACTCTCTCTCTCACCTACACTGTCAGTCTCTCTCTCAGTCACACTGACACTCACTCTCTCATACACACAGACCCCCTCTCTCACATACACAGTCCCTCTCTCTCTTAAACACAGACACTCTCTGTCCCAGCCACTTCACTCTCCCCATAAACACTGTCACTCTCTCTCTCAGACAAACCAAAACTATCTCTCTCAAGCACTCTGTCAGTCTCTCTCTCTAAGTCACACTGACACTCACTCTCTCATACACACAGAGACCCTCTCTCACATACACAGTCCCTCTCTCTCTCAAACACGGACACTCTCTGTCCCAGCCACTTCACTCTCACTAAGTAAACACTGCCACTCGCTCTCTCAACCAAACTGACACTCTCTCTCTCACCCACAGTCAGACTCTCTCTCACTCACACTGACACTCACTCTCTCATACACACAGATCCACTCTCTCACATACACAGTCCCTCTCTCTCTCAAACACAGACACTCTCTGCACCAGCCACTTCACTCTCTCTCATAAACACTGAGACTTTCTCTCTCACCCAAACTGACTCTCTCTCTCTCACCCACACTGTCAGTCTCTCTCTAACCCACAATGTCACTCTCTCTCTCACTCACACTGACACTCACTCTCTCATACACAGAGACCCCCTCTCTCACATACAGGGTCCCTCTCTCTCTCAAACACAGACACTCTCTGTCCCAGCCATTTCACTCTCTCTCTTAACACTGTCACTCTCTCTCTCACCCAAACTGACAGTCTCTCTCTCACCTACAGTCAGTCTCTCTCTCACTCACACTGACACTCACCCTCTCATACACACAGACACCCTCTCTCACATACACAGTCCCTCTCTCTGTCAAACACAGACACTCTTTGTCCTAGCCACTTCACTCTCCCCATAAACACTGTCACTCTCTCTCTCAGACAAACCAAAACTGTCTCTCTCAAGCACTCTGTCAGTCTCGCTCTCTAAGTCACACTGACAGTCACTCATTCATACACACAGACCCCCTCTCTCACATACACAGTCCCTCTCCCTCCCAAACACAGACACTCTCTGTCCCAGCCACATCACTCTCTCTCATAAACACTGTCACTCTCTCTCTCACCCAAAGTGACACTCTCTCTCTCACCCACAGTCAGTCTCTCTCTCACTCACACTGACACTCACTCTCTCAAACACACAGACCCCCTCTCTAACATACACAGTCCCTCTCTCTGTCAAACACAGACACTCTCTGTCACAGCCACTTCACTCTCACTAAGTAAACACTGACACGTTCTCTCTCACCCAAACTGACGCTCTCTCTCTCACCCACACTGTCAGTCTCTCTCTCACTCACACTGACAGTATCTCTCAAATACACAGAGACCCCTCTCTCACATACACATTCCCTCTCTCTCTCAAACACAGACACTCTCTGTCCCAGCCATTTCACTCTCTCCCATAAGCAATGTCACTCTCTCTCTCACCCAAACCAAAACTATCTCTCTCACCCACTCCGTCAGTCTCTCTCTCAGTCACATTGACAATCATTCTCTCATACACACAGACCCCCTCTCTCACATAGACAGTCCCTCTCTCTCTCAAACACAGGCACTCTCTGTCTCCGTCACTTCACTCTCTCTCAGAAACACTGTCACTCACTCTCTCACGCAAACTGACACTCTCTCTCTCACCCACTCTGTTACTCTCCCTCACCCACGCTGTGACTCTCTCTCTCATACACACGGACCCCCTCTCTAACATACACAGTCCCTCTCGCTCTCAAACACAGACACTCTCTGTCCCAGCCACTTCACTCTCTCTCTTAACACTGTCACTCTCTCTCTCACCCAAACTGACAGTCTCTCTCTCACCTACAGTCAGTCTCTCTCTCACTCACACTGACACTCACCCTCTCATACACACAGACACCCTCTCTCACATACACAGTCCCTCTCTCTGTCAAACACAGACACTCTTTGTCCTAGCCACTTCACTCTCCCCATAAACACTGTCACTCTCTCTCTCAGACAAACCAAAACTGTCTCTCTCAAGCACTCTGTCAGTCTCGCTCTCTAAGTCACACTGACAGTCACTCATTCCTACACACAGACCCCCTCTCTCACATACACAGTCCCTCTCCCTCCCAAACACAGACACTCTCTGTCCCAGCCACATCACTCTCTCTCATAAACACTGTCACTCTCTCTCTCACCCAAAGTGACACTCTCTCTCTCACCCACAGTCAGTCTCTCTCTCACTCACACTGACACTCACTCTCTCATACACACAGACTCCCTCTCTCTCATACACAGTCCCTCTCTCTCTCAAACACAGACACTCTCTGTCCCAGCCACTGCACTCTCTCTTAACACTGTCACACTCTCTCTCACCCAAACTGACACTCTCTCTCTCACCCACACTGTCAGTCTCTCTCTCACTCACACTGACACTCACTCTTACATACATACAGACACCCTCTATCACATACACAGTGCCTCTCTCTATCAAACACAGACACTCTCTGTCCCAGCCACTTCACTCTCCCCATAAACACTGTCACTCTCTCTCAGACAAACCAAAACTATCTCTGTCAAGCACTCTGTCAGTCTCGCTCTCTAAGTCACACTGACAGTCACTCTCTCATACATTCAGACCCCCTCTCTCACATACACAGTCCCTCTCTCTCCCAAACACAGACACTCTCTGTCCCAGCCACGTCACTCTCTCTCATAAACATTGTCACTCTCTCTCTCACCCAAACTGACACTCTCTCTCTCACCCACACTGTCAGTCTCTTTCTCACTCACACTGACACTCACTCTCTCCTACACACAGACCCCCTCTCTCACATACACAGTCCCTCTCTCTCTCAACACAGACACTCTCTGTCCCTGCCACTTCACTCTCTCTCATAAACACTGTCACTCTCTCTCTCACCCAAACTGACACTCTCTCTCTCACCCATACTGTCAGTCTCTCTCTCACTCACAGTGACACTCACTCTCTCATACACAAAGACTCCCTCTTCACATACACAGTCCTGCTCTCTCAAACACAGACACTCTCTGTCCCAGCCACTTCACTCTCTCTCATCACATTGTCACTCTCTCTCTCACACAAACTAACACTCTCTCTCTCACCCACATTGTCAGTCTCTCTCTCACTCACACTGATACTCACTCTCTCATACACACAGACCCCCTCTCTCACATACACAGTCCCTCTCTCTCTTAAACACAGACACTCTCTGTCCCAGCCACTTCACTCTCCCCATAAACACTGTCACTCTCTCTCTCAGACAAACCAAAACTATCTCTCTCAAGCACTCTGTCAGTCTCTCTCTCTAAGTCACACTGACACTCACTCTCTCATACACACAGAGACCCTCTCTCACATACACAGTCCCTCTCTCTCTCAAACACGGACACTCTCTGTCCCAGCCATTTCACTCTCACTAACTAAACACTGTCACTCGCTCTCTCAACCAAACTGACACTCTCTCTCTCACCCACAGTCAGACTCTCTCTCACTCACACTGACACTCACTCTCTCATACACACAGATCCCCTCTCTCACATACACAGTCCCTCTCTCTCTCAACACAGACACTCTCTGCACCAGCCACTTCACTCTCTCTCATAAACACTGAGACTTTCTCTCTCACCCAAACTGACACACTCTCTCTCACCCACACTGTCAGTCTCTCTCTCACCCACAATGTCACTCTCTCTCTCACTCACACTGACACTCACTCTCTCATACACAGAGACCCCCTCTCTCACATACAGGGTCCCTCTCTCTCTCAAACACAGACACTCTCTGTCCCAGCCATTTCACTCTCTCTCATAAACACTGTCACTCTCTCTCTCACCCAAACTGACACTCTCTCTCTCACCCACACTGTCAGTCTCTCTCTCACTCACACTGACACTCACTCTCTCAAACACAGAGACCCCCTCTCTGACATACACAGTCCCTCTCTCTGTCAAACACAGACACTCTCTGTCCCAGCCACTTCACTCTCACTAAGTAAACACTGACACTTTCTCTCTCACCCAAGCTGACACTCTCTCTCTCACCCACACTGTCAGTCTCTCTCTCACTCACACTGAAAGTATCTCTCAAATACACAGAGACCCCTCTCTCACATACACATTCCCTCACTCTCTCAAACACAGACACTCTCTGTTCCTGCCACTTCGCTCTCTGTCATAAACACTGTCACTCTCTCTCTCACCCAAACTGAGACTCTCTCTCTCACCCATACTGTCAGTCTCTCTCTCTCACTCACAGTGACACTCACTCTCTCATGCACAAAGACTCCCTCTCCACATACACAGTCCCACTCTCTCAAACACAGACACTCTCTGTCCCAGCCACTTCACTCTCTCTCATAACACTGTCACTCTCTCTCACCCAAACTGACACTCTCTCTCTCACCCACACTGTCAGGCTGTCTCTCACTCACACAGACACTCACTCTCTCATACACACAGACCCCCTCTCTCACATACACAGTCCCTCTCTCTGTCAAACTCATGCACTCTCGTCCCAGCCACTTCCCTCTTTCTCATAAATAATGTCACTCTCTCTCTCACCCAAATTGACACTCCCTCTCTCACCGCCACTGTCAGGCTCTCTCTCACTCACACTGACACTCACTCTCATATACTCAGACCCCCTCTCTCAGAAAGACAGTCCCTCTCTCTCTCAAACACAGACACTCTCTGACCCAGCCACGTCACTCTCTCTCATAAACACTGTCACTCTCTCTCTCACCCACTCTGTCTCTCTCTCACTCACACTGACACTCACTCTCTCATACACAGAGACTCCCTCTCCACATACACAGTCCCTCTCTCTCTCAAACACAGACACTATCTGTCGCAGCCACTTTACTCACTCTGATAAACACTGACACTCTCTCTCTCACCCAAACTGACACTCTCTCTCTCACCCACACTGTCAGTCTCTTTCTCACTCACACTGACACTCACTCTCTCATATACACAGACCCCCCTCTCTCACATACACAGTCCCTCTCTCTCTCAACACAGACACTCTCTGTCCCTGGCACTTCACTCTCTCTCATAAACACTGTCACTCTCTCTCTCACCCAAACTGACACTCTCTCTCTCAACCATACTGTCAGTCTCTCTCTCACTCACAGTGACACTCACTCTCTCATACACAAAGACTCCCTCTCCACAGACACAGTCCTGCTCTCTCAAACACAGACACTCTCTGTCCCAGCCAATTCACTCTCTCTCATCACATTGTCACTCTCTCTCTCACACAAAGTGACACTCTCTCTCTCACCCACATTGTCAGTCTCTCTCTCACTCACACTGACACTCTCTCTCTCACCTACACTGTCAGTCTCTCTCTCAGTCACACTGACACTCACTCTCTCATACACACAGACCCCCTCTCTCACATACACAGTCCCTCTCTCTCTTAAACACAGACACTCTCTGTCCCAGCCACTTCACTCTCCCCATAAACACTGTCACTCTCTCTCTCAGACAAACCAAAACTATCTCTCTCAAACACTCTGTCAGTCTCTCTCTCTAAGTCACACTGACACTCACTCTCTCATACACACAGAGACCCTCTCTCACATACACAGTCCCCTCTCTCTCTCAAACACGGACACTCTCTGTCCCAGCCATTTCACTCTCACTAAGTAAACACTGTCACTCGCTCTCTCAACCAAACTGACACTCTCTCTCTCACCCACAGTCAGACTCTCTCTCACTCACACTGACACTCACTCTCTCATACACACAGATCCCCTCTCTCACATACACAGTCCCTCTCTCTCTCAACACAGACACTCTCTGCACCAGCCTCTTCACTCTCTCTCATAAACACTGAGACTTTCTCTCTCACCCAAACTGACACACTCTCTCTCACCCACACTGTCAGTCTCTCTCTCACTCAAATTGACACTCTCTCTCTCACCCACAGTGTCAGTCTCTCTCTCACTCACACTGACACTCACTCTCTCATACACACCGACCCCCTCTCTAACATACACAGTCCCTCTCTCTGTCAAACACAGACACTCTCTGTCCCAGCCACTTCACTCTCTCTCATAAATACTGTCACGCTCTCTCTTACCCAAACTGACACTCTCTCTCTCACCCACACTTTCAGTCTCTCTCTCACTCAAACTGACACTCTCTCTCTCTCACCCACACTGTCAGTCTCTCTCACTCACACTGACACTCACTCTTACGTACACACAGACACCGTCTCTCACATACACAGTCCCTCTCTCTGTTAAACACAGACACTCTCTGTCCCAGCCAATTCACTCTCCCCATAAACACTGTCACTCTCTCTCTCAGACAATCCAAAACTATCTCTCTCAAGCACTCTGTCAGTCTCTCTCTCTAAGTCACACTGACACTCACTCTCTCATACACAGAGACCCCCTCTCTCACATACAGGGTCCCTCTCTCTCTCAAACACAGACACTCTCTGTCCCAGCCACTTCACTCTCTCTCATAAACACTGTCATTCTCTCTCACCCAAACTGACACTCTCTCTCTCACTCACACTGTCAGTCTCTCTCTCACTCACACTGACAACCACTCTCTCATACACATGGACCCCCTCTCTAACATACACAGTCCCTCTCTCTGTCAAGCACAGACACTCTCTGTCCCAGCCACTTCACTCTCACTAAGTAAACACTGTCACTCGCTCTCTCACCCAAACTGACACGCTCTCTCTCACCCACACTGTCACTCTGTCTCTCACCCAAACTGACAGTCTCTCTCTCACCTACAGTCAGTCTCTCTCTCCCTGACACTGACACTCACCCTCTCATACACACAGACCCCCTCACTCACATACACAGTCCATCTCTCTGTCAAACACAGACATTGTCTGTTCCAGCCACTTCACTCTCCCTCATAAACACTGAGACTTTCTCTCTCACCCAAACTGACACTCTCTCTCTCACCCACACTGTCCGTCTCTCTCTAACCCACAATGTCACTCTCTCTCTCACTCACACTGACACTCACTCTCTCATACACAGAGACCCCCCTCTCTCACATACAGGGTCCCTCTCTCTCTCAAACACAGACACTCTCTGTCCCAGCCATTTCACTCTCTCTCATAAACACTGTCACTCTCTCTCTCACCCAAACTGACACTCTCTCTCTCACCCACACTGTCAGTCTCTCTCTCACTCACACTGACACTCACTCTCTCAAACACACAGACCCCCCTCTCTAACATACACAGTCCCTCTCTCTGTCAAACACAGACACTCTCTGTCCCAGCCACTTCACTCTCACTAAGTAAACACTGACACTTTCTCCCTCACCCAAACTGACACTCTCTCTCTCACCCACACTGTCAGTCTCTCTCTCACTGACACTGACAGTATCTCTCAAATACACAGAGACCCCTCTCTCATATACACATTCCCTCTCTCTCTCAAACACAGACACTCTCTGTCCCAGCCATTTCACTCTCTCCCATAAGCACTGTCACTCTCACTCTCACCCAAACCAAAACTATCTCTCTCACCCACTCTGTCAGTCTCTCTCTCAGTCACATTGACAATCATTCTCTCATACACACAGACCCCCTCTCTCACATAGACAGTCCCTCTCTCTCTCAAACACAGGCACTCTCTGTCTCCGCCACTTCACTCTCTCTCAGAAACTGACACTCTCTCTCTCACCCACTCTGTTACTCTCCCTCACCCACCCTGTGACTCTCTCTCTCATACACACGGACCCCCTCACTAACATACACAGTCCCTCTCGCTCTCAAACACAGACACTCTCTGTCCCAGCCACTTCACTCTCTCTCTTAACACTGTCACTCTCTCTCTCACCCAAACTGACAGTCTCTCTCTCACCTACAGTCAGTCTCTCTCTCACTCACACTGACACTCACCCTCTCATACACACAGACACCCTCTCTCACATACACAGTCCCTCTCTCTGTCAAACACAGACACTCTCTGTCCTAGCCACTTCACTCTCCCCATAAACACTGTCACTCTCTCTCTCAGACAAACCAAAACTGTCTCTCTCAAGCACTCTGCCAGTCTCGCTCTCTAAGTCACACTGACAGTCACTCACTCATACACACAGACCCCCTCTCTCACATACACAGTCTCTCTCCCTCCCAAACACAGACACCCTCTGTCCCAGCCACATCACTCTCTCTCATAAACACTGTCACTCTCTCTCTCACCCAAAGTGACACTCTCTCTCTCACCCACAGTCAGTCTCTCTCTCACTCACACTGACACTCACTCTCTCATACACACAGACTCCCTCTCTCTCATACACAGTCCCTCTCTCTCTCAAACACAGACACTCTCTGTCCCAGCCACTGCACTCTCTCTCTTAACACTGTCACTCTCTCTCTCACCTACACTGTCGGTCTCTCTCACACTCACACTGACACTCACCCTCTCATACACACAGACGCACTCTCTCACATACACAGTCCCTCTCTCTCTCAGACACAGACACTCATTGTCCCAGCCGCTTCACTCTCTCTCATAAACACTGTCACTCTCTCTCTCGCCAAAACTGACACTCTCTCTCTCACCCACACTGTCAGTCTCTCTCTCTCTCACACTGACTCTCACTCTCTCATACACACAGACCCCCTGTCTCACATACACAGTCCATCTCTGTGTCAAACACAGACAATCTCATTCCCGGCCACTTCACTCTCTCCCATAAACACTGTCACTCTCTCTCTCACCCAAACTGACACTCTCTCTCTCTCACCCACACTATCAGTCTCTCTCTCACACTGACACTCACTCTCTCATACACACAGAGCCCCTCTCTCACATACACATTCCCTCTCTCTGTCAAACACAGACACTCTCTGTCCCAGCCACTTCACTATCTCTCATAAACACTGTCACTCTCTCTCTCACGCAAACTGACACTCTCTCTCTCACCCACACTGTCAGTCTCTCTCTCACTCAAATATTCACTCTCTCTCTCACCCACAGTGTCAGTCTCTCTCTCACTCACACTGACACTCACTCTCTCATACACACCGACCCCCTCTCTAACATACACAGTCCCTCTCTCTGTCAAACACAGACACTCTCTGTCCCAGCCACTTCACTCTCTCGCATAAATACTGTCACCCTCTCTCTCACCCAAACTGACACTCTCTCTCTCACCCACACTTTCAGTCTCTCTCTCACTCAAACTGACACTCTCTCTCTCACCTACACTGTCAGTCTCTCTCACTCACACTGACACTCACTCTTACGTACACACAGACAACCTCTCTCACATACACAGTCCCTCTCTCTGTTAAACACAGACACTCTCTGTCCCAGCCAATTCACTCTCCCCATAAACACTGTCACTCTCTCTCTCAGACAAACCAAAACTATATCTCTCAAGCACTCTGTCAGTCTCTCTCTCTAAGTCACACTGACACTCACTCTCTCATACACAGAGACCCCCTCTCTCACATACAGGGTCCCTCTCTCTCTCAAACACAGACACTCTCTGTCCCAGCCACTTCACTCTCTCTCATAAACACTGTCATTCTCTCTCACCCAAACTGACACTCTCTCTCTCACTCACACTGTCAGTCTCTCTCTCACTCACACTGACAACCACTCTCTCATACACATGGACCCCCTCTCTAACATACACAGTCCCTCTCTCTGTCAAACACAGACACTCTCTGTCCCAGCCACTTCACTCTCACTAAGTAAACACTGTCACTCGCTCTCTCACCCAAACTGACACGCTCTCTCTCACCCACACTGTCACTCTCTCTCTCACCCAAACTGACAGTCTCTCTCTCACCTACAGTCAGTCTCTCTCTCCCTGACACTGACACTCACCCTCTCATACACACAGACCCCCTCACTCACATACACAGTCCATCTCTCTGTCAAACACAGACATTCTCTGTTCCAGCCACTTCACTCTCCCTCATAAACACTGAGACTTTCTCTCTCACCCAAACTGACACTCTCTCTCTCACCCACACTGTCCGTCTCTCTCTAACCCACAATGTCACTCTCTCTCTCACTCACACTGACACTCACTCTCTCATACACAGAGACCCCCTCTCTCACATACAGGGTCCCTCTCTCTCTCAAACACAGACACTCTCTGTCCCAGCCATTTCACTCTCTCTCATAAACACTGTCACTCTCTCTCTCACCCAAACTGACACTCTCTCTCTCACCCACACTGTCAGTCTCTCTCTCACTCACACTGACACTCACTCTCTCAAACACACAGACCCCCTCTCTAACATACACAGTCCCTCTCTCTGTCAAACACAGACACTCTCTGTCCCAGCCACTTCACTCTCACTAAGTAAACACTGACACTTTCTCCCTCACCCAAACTGACACTCTCTCTCTCACCCACACTGTCAGTCTCTCTCTCACTGACACTGACAGTATCTCTCAAATACACAGAGACCCCTCTCTCACATACACATTCCCTCTCTCTCTCAAACACAGACACTCTCTGTCCCAGCCATTTCACTCTCTCCCATAAGCACTGTCACTCTCTCTCTCACCCAAACCAAAACTATCTCTCTCACCCACTCTGTCAGTCTCTCTCTCAGTCACATTGACAATCATTCTCTCATACACACAGACCCCCTCTCTCACATAGACAGTCCCTCTCTCTCTCAAACACAGGCACTCTCTGTCTCCGCCACTTCACTCTCTCTCAGAAACACTGTCACTCACTCTCTCACGCAAACTGACACTCTCTCTCTCACCCACTCTGTTACTCTCCCTCACCCACCCTGTGACTCTCCCTCTCATACACACGGACCCCCTCACTAACATACACAGTCCCTCTCGCTCTCAAACACAGACACTCTCTGTCCCAGCCACTTCACTCTCTCTCTTAACACTGTCACTCTCTCTCTCACCCAAACTGACAGTCTCTCTCTCACCTATTGTCAGTCTCTCTCTCACTCACACTGACACTCACCCTCTCATACACACAGACACCCTCTCTCACATACACAGTCCCTCTCTCTGTCAAACACTGACACTCTCTGTCCTAGCCACTTCACTCTCCCCATAAACACTGTCACTCTCTCTCTCAGACAAACCAAAACTGTCTCTCTCAAGCACTCTGTCAGTCTCGCTCTCTAAGTCACACTGACAGTCACTCACTCATACACACAGACCCCCTCTCTCACATACACAGTCCCTCTCCCTCCCAAACACAGACACTCTCTGTCCCAGCCACATCACTCTCTCTCATAAACACTGTCACTCTCTCTCTCACCCAAAGTGACACTCTCTCTCTCACCCACAGTCAGTCTCTCTCTCACTCACACTGACACTCACTCTCTCATACACACAGACTCCCTCTCTCTCATACACAGTCCCTCTCTCTCTCAAACACAGACACTCTTTGTCCCAGCCACTGCACTCTCTCTCTTAACATTGTCACTCTCTCTCTCACCTACACTGTCGGTCTCTCTCACACTCACACTGACTCTCACCCTCTCATACACACAGACGCACTCTCTCACATACACAGTCCCTCTCTCTCTCAGACACAGAAACTCATTGTCCCAGCCGCTTCACTCTCTCTCATAAACACTGTCACTCTCTCTCTCGCCCAAACTGACACTCTCTCTCTCCATTCTCTGTTCCAGCCACTTCACTCTCCCTCATAAACACTGAGACTTTCTCTCTCACCCAAACTGACACTCTCTCTCTCACCCACACTGTCAGTCTCTCTCTAACCCACAATGTCACTCTCTCTCTCACTCACACTGACACTCACTCTCTCATACACAGAGACCCCCTCTCTCACATACAGGGTCCCTCTCTCTCTCAAACACAGACACTCTCTGTCCCAGCCATTTCACTCTCTCTCATAAACACTGTCACTCTCTCTCTCACCCAAACTGACACTCTCTCTCTCACCCACACTGTCAGTCTCTCTCTCACTCACACTGACACTCACTCTCTCAAACACACAGACCCCCTCTCTAACATACACAGTCCCTCTCTCTGTCAAACACAGACACTCCCTGTCCCAGCCACTTCACTCTCACTAAGTAAACACTGACACTTTCTCCCTCACCCAAACTGACACTCTCTCTCTCACCCACACTGTCAGTCTCTCTCTCACTGACACTGACAGTATCTCTCAAATACACAGAGACCCCTCTCTCACATACACATTCCCTCTCTCTCTCAAACACAGACACTCTCTGTCCCAGCCATTTCACTCTCTCCCATAAGCAGTGTCACTCTCTCTCTCACCCAAACCAAAACTATCTCTCTCACACACTCTGTCAGTCTCTCTCTCAGTCACATTGACAATCATTCTCTCATACACACAGACCCCCTCTCTAACATACACAGTCCCTCTCTCTGTCAAACACAGACACTCTCTGTCCCAGCCACTTCACTCTCTCTCATAAATACTGTCACTCTGTCTCTCACCCAAACTGTCACTCTCTCTCTCACCCACACTTTCAGTCACTCTCTCACTCAAACTGACACTCTCTCTCACCCACACTGTCAGTCACTCTCACTCACACTGACACTCACTCTTACGTACACACAGACACCCTCTCTCACATACACAGTCCCTCTCTCTGTTGAACACAGACACTCTCTGTCCCAGCCAATTCACTCTCCCCATAAACACTGTCACTCTCTCTCTCAGACAAACCAAAACTATCTCTCTCACCCACTCTGTCAGTCTCTCTCTCAGTCACATTGACAATCATTCTCTCATACACACAGACCCCCTCTCTCACATAGACAGTCCCTCTCTCTCTCAAACACAGGCACTCTCTGTCTCCGCCACTTCACTCTCTCTCAGAAACACTGTCACTCACTCTCTCACGCAAACTGACACTCTCTCTCTCACCCACTCTGTTACTCTCCCTCACCCACCCTGTGACTCTTTCTCTCATACACACGGACCCCCTCACTAACATACACAGTCCCTCTCGCTCTCAAACACAGACACTCTCTGTCCCAGCCACTTCACTCTCTCTCTTAACACTGTCACTCTCTCTCTCACCCAAACTGACAGTCTCTCTCTCACCTACAGTCAGTCTGTCTCTCACTCACACTGACACTCACCCTCTCATACACACAGACACCCTCTCTCACATACACAGTCCCTCTCTCTGTCAAACACAGACACTCTCTGTCCTAGCCACTTCACTCTCCCCATAAACACTGTCACTCTCTCTCTCAGACAAACCAAAACTGTCCCTCTCAAGCACTCTGTCAGTCTCGCTCTCTAAGTCACACTGACAGTCACTCACTCATACACACAGACCCCCTCTCTCACATACACAGTCCCTCTCCCTCCCAAACACAGACACTCTCTGTCCCAGCCACATCACTCTCTCTCATAAACACTGTCACTCTCTCTCTCACCCAAAGTGACACTCTCTCTCTCACCCACAGTCAGTCTCTCTCTCACTCACACTGACACTCACTCTCTCATACACACAGACTCCCTCTCTCTCATACACAGTCCCTCTCTCTCTCAAACACAGACACTCTCTGTCCCAGCCACTGCACTCTCTCTCTTAACACTGTCACTCTCTCTCTCACCTACACTGTCGGTGTCTCTCTCACTCACACTGACACTCACCCTCTCATACACACAGACGCACTCTCTCACATACACAGTCCCTCTCTCTCTCAGACACAGACACTCATTGTCCCAGCCGCTTCACTCTCTCTCATAAACACTGTCACTCTCTCTCTCGCCCAAACTGACACTCTCTCTCTCACCCACACTGTCAGTCTCTCTCTCTCTCACACTGACTCTCACTCTCTCATACACACAGACCCCCTGTCTCACATACACAGTCCATCTCTGTGTCAAACACAGACAATCTCTTTCCCGGCCACTTCACTCTCTCCCATAAACACTGTCACTCTCTCTCTCATGCAAACTGACACTCTCTCTCTCTCACCCACACTATCAGTCTCTCTCTCACACTGACACTCTCTCTCTCATACACACCGATCCCCTCTCTCACATACAGGGTCCCTCTCTCTCTCAAACACAGACACTCTCTGTCCCAGCCACTTCACTCCCTCTCATAAACACTGTCATTCTCTCTCACCCAAACTGTCAGTCTCTCTCTCACTCACACTGACAACCACTCTCTCATACACATGGACCCCCTCTCTAACATACACAGTCCCTCTCTCTGTCAAACACAGACACTCTCTGTCCCAGCCACTTCACTCTCACTAAGTAAACACCGTCACTCGCTCTCTCACCCAAACTGACACGCTCTCTCTCACCCACACTGTCACTGTCTCTCTCACCCAAACTGACAGTCTCTCTCTCACCTACAGTCAGTCTCTCTCTCCCTGACACTGACACTCACCCTCTCATACACACAGACCCCCTCACTCACATACACAGTCCATCTCTCTGTCAAACACAGACATTCTCTGTTCCAGCCACTTCACTCTCCCTCATAAACACTGTCACTCTCTCTCTCACCCAAACTGACACTCTCTCTCTCACCCACACTGTCAGTCTCTCTCTCACACTGACACTCACTCTCTGATACACACAGAGCCCCTCTCTCACATACACAGTCCCTCTCTCTCTCAGACACAGACACTCATTGTCCCAGCCGCTTCACTCTCTCTCATAAACACTGTCAATTTCTCTCTAACCCAAACTGACACTCTCTCTCTCACCCACACTGTCAGTCTCTCTCTCACTCACACTGACACTCTCTCTCTCATACACACAGACCCCCTCTCTCACATACACAGTCCCTCTCTCTGTCAAACACAGACACTCTCTGTCCCAGCCACTTCACTCTCCCCTAAACACTGTCACTCTCTCTCTCAGAAAAACCAAAACTATCGTTCTCAAGCACTCTGTCAGTCTCGCTGTCTAAGTCACACTGACAGTTACTCTCTCATACATTCAGACCCCCTCTCTCACATACACAGTCCCTCTCTCTCCCAAACACAGACACTCTCTGTCCCAGCCATGTCACTCTCTCTCATAAACACTGTCAATTTCTCTCTCACCCAAACTGACACTCTCTCTCTCACCCACACTGTCAGTGTCTCTCTCACCCAAACTGACACTCTCTCACCCAAACTGACACTCTCTCTCTCACCCACACTGTCAGTCTCTCTCTCACTCACACTGACACTCACTCTTACATACATACAGACACCCTCTATCACATACACAGTGCCTCTCTCTATCAAACACAGACACTCTCTGTCCCAGCCACTTCACTCTCCCCATAAACACTGTCACTATCTCTCTCAGACAAACCAAAACTATCTCTCTCAAGCACTCTGTCAGTCTCGCTCTCTAAGTCACACTGACAGTCACTCTCTCATACATTCAGACCCCCTCTCTCACATACACAGTCCCTCTCTCTCCCAAACACAGACACTCTCTGTCCCAGCCAAGTCACTCTCTCTCATAAACATTGTCACTCTCTCTCTCACCCAAACTGACACTCTCTCTCTCACCCACACCGTCACTCTCTCTCTCATTCACACTGACACTCACTCTCTCATACACAGAGACCCCCTCTCTCACATTTTGGGTCCCTCTCTCTCTCAAACACAGACACTCTTTGTCCTAGCCACTTCACTCTCTCTCATAAATACTGTCACTCTCTCTCACACAAACTGACACTCTCTCTCTCACCCACACTGTCAGTCTCTCTCTCACTCACACTGACACTCACTCTCTCATACACACGGACCCCCTCTCTAACATACACAGTCCCTCTCTCTGTCAAACACAGACACTCTCTGTCCCAGCCACTTCACTCTCACTAAGTAAACACTGTGACTCGCTCTCTCACCCAAACTGACACTCTCTCTCTCACCCACAGTTAGTCTCTCTCTCACTCACACTGACACTCACTCTCTCATAAACACACAGACCCCCTCTCACATACACAGTCCCTCTCTCTCTCAAACACAGACACTCTCTGCACCAGCCACTTCACTCTCTCTCATAAACACTGGCACTCTCTCTCTCACCCAAACGGACACTCTCTCTCTCACCCACACTGTCAGTCTCTTTCTCAGTCACATTGACACTCACTCTCTCATACACACAGACCCCCTCTCTCACATAGGCAGTCACTCTCTCTCTCAAACACAGGCACTATCTGTCTCCGCCACTTCACTCTCTCTCAGAAACACTGTCACTCTCTCTCTCACGCAAACTGACACTCTCTTTCTCACCCACTCTGTTACTCTCCCTCACCCACCCTGTGACTCTCTCTCTCATACACACGGACCCCCTCTCTAACATACACAGTTCCTCTCTCTGTCAAACACAGACACTCTCTGTCCCAGCCACTTCACTCTCACTAAGTAAACACTGTCACTCGCTCTCTCACCCAAACTGACACTCACTCTCTCACCCACACTGTCAGTCTCTCTCTCACTCACACTGACACTATCTCTCAAATACACAGAGACCCCCTCTCTCACATACACAGACCCTCTCTCTCTCAAACACAGACACTCTCTGCACCAGCCACTTCACTCTCTCTCATAAACACTGACACTCTCTCTCTCACCCAAACTGACACTCTCTCTCTCACCCACACTGTCAGTCTCTCTCTCACTCACACTGACACTATCTCTCAAATACACAGAGACCCCCTCTCTCACATACACAGTCGCTCTCTCTCTCAAACACAGACACTCTCTGTCCCAGCCACTTCACTCTCTCTCTCACCCACACTGTCAGTCTCTCTCTCACTCACACTGATACTCACTCTCTCAGACACAGAGGCCCCCTCTCTCACATACACAGTCCCTCTCTCTGTCAACACAGACACTCTCTGTCCCAGCCATTTCACTCTCACTAAGTAAACACTGTCACTTGCTCTCTCACCCAAACTGACACTCTCGCTCTCACCCACAGTCAGTCTCTCTCTCACTCACACTGACACTCACTCCCTCATACACACAGACTCCCTCTCTCACATACACATTCCCTCTCTCTCTCATACACAGACACTCTCTGTCCCAGCCACTTCACTCTCTCTCTTAACACTGTCACTCTCTCTCACCCAAACTGACAGTCTCTCTCTCACCTACAGTCAGTCTCTCTCTCACTCACACTGACACTCACCCTCTCATACACACAGACCCCCTCACTCACATACACAGTCCATCTCTCTGTCAAACACAGACATTCTCTGTCCCAGCCACTTCACTCTAGCTCATAAACACTGTCACTCTCTCTCACCCAAACTGACACTCTCTCTCTCACCCACACTGTCAGTCTCTCTCTCACACTGAGTCTCACTCTCTCATACACACAGATCCCCTCTCTCACATACAGAGTCCCTCTCTCTCTCAGACACAGACACTCATTGTCCCAGCCGCTTCACTCTCTCTCATAAACACTGTCAATTTCTCTCTCACCCAAACTGACACTCTCTCTCTCACCCACACTGTCAGTCACTCTCTCACTCACACTGACACTCACTCTCTCATACACACAGACCCCCTCTCTCACATACACAGTCCCTCTCTCTGTCAAACACAGATACTCTCTGTCCCAGCCACTTCACTCTCTCTCATAAACACTGTCACTCACTCTCTCACCCAAACTGACACTCTCTCTCTCACCCAAACTGACACTCTCTCTCTCACCCACACTGTCAGTCTCTCTCTCACTCACACTGACACTCACTCTTACATACACACAGACACCCTCTCTCACATACAAAGTCCCTCTCTCTCACAAACACAGACACTCTCTGTCCCAGCCACTTCACTCTCCCCATAAACAATGTCACTCTCTCTCTCAGACAAACCAAAACTATCTCTCTCAAGCACTCTGTCAGTCTCGCTCTCTAAGTCACCCTGCACTCACTCTTTCATACACAGAGACCCCCTCTCTCACATACAGGGTCCCTCTCTCTCTCAAACACAGACACTCTTTGTCCCAGCCACTTCACTCTCTCTCATAAATACTGTCATTCTCTCTCACACAAACTGACACTCTCTCTCTCACCCACACTGTCAGTCTCTCTCTCACTCACACTGACACTCACTCTCTCATACACACGGACCCCCTCTCTAACATACACAGTCCCTCTCTCTGTCAAACACAGACACTCTCTGTCCCAGCCACTTCACTCTCACTAAGTAAACACTGTCACTCGCTCTCTCACCCAAACTGACACTCTCTCTCTCACCCACAGTTAGTCTCTCTCTCACTCACACTGACACTCACTCTCTCATAAACACACAGACCACCTCTCACATACACAGTGCCTCTCTCTCTCAAACACAGACACTCTCTGCACCAGCCACTTCACTCTCTCTCATAAACACTGGCACTCTCTCTCTCACCCAAACGGACACTCTCTCTCTCACCCACACTGTCAGTCTCTTTCTCAGTCACATTGACACTCACTCTCTCATACACACAGACCCCCTCTCTCACATAGGCAGTCACTCTCTCTCTCAAACACAGGCACTCTCTGTCTCCGCCACTTCACTCTCTCTCAGAAACACTGTCACTCTCTCTCTCACGCAAACTGACACTCTCTTTCTCACCCACTCTGTTACTCTCCCTCACCCACACTGTGACTCTCTCTCTCATACACACGGACCCCCTCTCTAACATACACAGTCCCTCTCTATGTCAAACACAGACACTCTCTGTCCCAGCCACTTCACTCTCACTAAGTAAACACTGTCACTCGCTCTCTCACCCAAACTGACACTCTCGCTCTCACCCACAGTCAGTCTCTCTCTCACTCACACTGACACTCACTCCCTCACACACACAGACTCCCTCTCTCACATACACATTCCCTCTCTCATACACAGACACTCTCTGTCCCAGCCACTTCACTCTCTCTCTTAACACTGTCACTCTCTCTCACCCAAACTGACAGTCTCTCTCTCACCTACAGTCAGTCTCTCTCTCACTCACACTGACACTCACCCTCTCATACACACAGACCCCCTCACTCACATACACAGTCCATCTCTCTGTCAAACACAGACATTCTCTGTCCCAGCCACTTCACTCTCCCTCATAAACACTGTCACTCTCTCTCTCACCCATACTGACAATCTCTCTCTCACCCACACTGTCAGTCTCTCTCTCACACTGAGTCTCACTCTCTCATACACACAGATCCCCTCTCTCACATACAGAGTCCCTCTCTCTCTCAGACACAGACACTCATTGTCCCAGCCGCTTCACTCTCTCTCATAAACACTGTCAATTTCTCTCTCACCCAAACTGACACTCTCTCTCTCACCCACACTGTCAGTCACTCTCTCACTCACACTGACACTCACTCTCTCATACACACAGACCCCCTCTCTCACATACACAGTCCCTCTCTCTGTCAAACACAGACACTCTCTGTCCCAGCCACTTCACTCTCTCTCATAAACACTGTCACTCACTCTCTCACCCAAACTGACACTCTCTCTCTCACCCAAACTGACACTCTCTCTCTCACCCACACTGTCAGTCTCTCTCTCACTCACACTGACACTATCTCTCAAATACACAGAGACCCCCTCTGTCACATACACAGTCCCTCTCTCTCTCAAACACAGACACTCTCTGTCCCAGCCACTTCACTCTCCTAAGTAAACACTGTCACTCTCTCTCTCACCCAAACTGACACTCTCTCTCTCACCCACACTGTCAGTCTCTCTCTCACTCACACTGACCTCACTCTTACATACACACAGACACCCTCTCTCACATACACAGTCCCTCTCTCTGTCAAACACAGACACTCTCTTTCCCAGCCACTTCACTCTCCCCATAAACACTGTCATTCTCTCTCTCAGACAAACCAAAACTATCTCTCTCAAGCACTCTGTCAGTCTCGCTCTCTAAGTCACACTGACACTCACTCTTTCATACACAGAGACCCCCTCTCTCACATACAGGGTCCCTCTCTCTCTCAAACACAGACACTCTTTGTCCCAGCCACTTCACTCTCTCTCATAAATACTGTCATTCTCTCTCACACAAACTGACACTCTCTCTCTCACCCACACTGTCAGTCTCTCTCTCACTCACACTGACACTCACTCTCTCATACACACGGACCCCCTCTCTAACATACACAGTCCCTCTCTCTGTCAAACACAGACACTCTCTGTCCCAGCCACTTCACTCTCACTAAGTAAACACTGTCACTCGCTCTCTCACCCAAACTGACACTCTCTCTCTCACCCACAGTTAGTCTCTCTCTCACTCACACTGACACTCACTCTCTCATAAACACACAGACCACCTCTCACATACACAGTGCCTCTCTCTCTCAAACACAGACACTCTCTGCACCAGCCACTTCACTCTCTCTCATAAACACTGGCACTCTCTCTCTCACCCAAACGGACACTCTCTCTCTCACCCACACTGTCAGTCTCTTTCTCAGTCACATTGACACTCACTCTCTCATACACACAGACCCCCTCTCTCACATAGGCAGTCACTCTCTCTCTCAAACACAGGCACTCTCTGTCTCCGCCACTTCACTCTCTCTCAGAAACACTGTCACTCTCTCTCTCACGCAAACTGACACTCTCTTTCTCACCCACTCTGTTACTCTCCCTCACCCACCCTGTGACTCTCTCTCTCATACACACGGACCCCCTCTCTAACATACACAGTCCCTCTCTATGTCAAACACAGACACTCTCTGTCCCAGCCACTTCACTCTCACTAAGTAAACACTGTCACTCGCTCTCTCACCCAAACTGACACTCTCGCTCTCACCCACAGTCAGTCTCTCTCTCACTCACACTGACACTCACTCCCTCACACACACAGACTCCCTCTCTCACATACACATTCCCTCTCTCATACACAGACACTCTCTGTCCCAGCCACTTCACTCTCTCTCTTAACACTGTCACTCTCTCTCACCCAAACTGACAGTCTCTCTCTCACCTACAGTCAGTCTCTCTCTCACTCACACTGACACTCACCCTCTCATACACACAGACCCCCTCACTCACATACACAGTCCATCTCTCTGTCAAACACAGACATTCTCTGTCCCAGCCACTTCACTCTCCCTCATAAACACTGTCACTCTCTCTCTCACCCATACTGACAATCTCTCTCTCACCCACACTGTCAGTCTCTCTCTCACACTGAGTCTCACTCTCTCATACACACAGATCCCCTCTCTCACATACAGAGTCCCTCTCTCTCTCAGACACAGACACTCATTGTCCCAGCCGCTTCACTCTCTCTCATAAACACTGTCAATTTCTCTCTCACCCAAACTGACACTCTCTCTCTCACCCACACTGTCAGTCACTCTCTCACTCACACTGACACTCACTCTCTCATACACACAGACCCCCTCTCTCACATACACAGTCCCTCTCTCTGTCAAACACAGACACTCTCTGTCCCAGCCACTTCACTCTCTCTCATAAACACTGTCACTCACTCTCTCACCCAAACTGACACTCTCTCTCTCACCCAAACTGACACTCTCTCTCTCACCCACACTGTCAGTCTCTCTCTCACTCACACTGACACTATCTCTCAAATACACAGAGACCCCCTCTGTCACATACACAGTCCCTCTCTCTCTCAAACACAGACACTCTCTGTCCCAGCCACTTCACTCTCCTAAGTAAACACTGTCACTCTCTCTCTCACCCAAACTGACACTCTCTCTCTCACCCACACTGTCAGTCTCTCTCTCACTCACACTGACCTCACTCTTACATACACACAGACACCCTCTCTCACATACACAGTCCCTCTCTCTGTCAAACACAGACACTCTCTTTCCCAGCCACTTCACTCTCCCCATAAACACTGTCATTCTCTCTCTCAGACAAACCAAAACTATCTCTCTCAAGCACTCTGTCAGTCTCGCTCTCTAAGTCACACTGACACTCACTCTTTCATACACAGAGACCCCCTCTCTCACATACAGGGTCCCTCTCTCTCTCAAACACAGACACTCTTTGTCCCAGCCACTTCACTCTCTCTCATAGATACTGTCATTCTCTCTCACACAAACTGACACTCTCTCTCTCACCCACACTGTCAGTCTCTCTCTCACTCACACTGACACTCACTCTCTCATACACACGGACCCCCTCTCTAACATACACAGTCCCTCTCTCTGTCAAACACAGACACTCTCTGTCCCAGCCACTTCACTCTGACTAAGTAAACACTGTCACTCGCTCTCTCACCCAAACTGACACTCTCTCTCTCACCCACAGTTAGTCTCTCTCTCACTCACACTGACACTCACTCTCTCATAAACACACAGACCCCCTCTCACATACACAGTCCCTCTCTCTCTCAAACACAGACACTCTCTGCACCAGCCACTTCACTCTCTCTCATAAACACTGGCACTCTCTCTCTCACCCAAACGGACACTCTCTCTCTCACCCACACTGTCAGTCTCTTTCGCAGTCACATTGACACTCACTCTCTCATACACACAGACCCCCTCTCTCACATAGGCAGTCACTCTCTCTCTCAAACACAGGCACTCTCTGTCTCCGCCACTTCACTCTCTCTCAGAAACACTGTCACTCTCTCTCTCATGCAAACTGACACTCTCTTTCTCACCCACTCTGTTACTCTCCCTCACCCACCCTGTGACTCTCTCTCTCACTCACACTGATACTCACTCTCTCAGACACAGAGGCCCCCTCTCTCACATACGCAGTCCCTCTCTCTGTCAACACAGACACTCTCTGTCCCAGCCATTTCACTCTCTCCCATAAGAACTGTCACTTTCTCTCTCACCCAAACCAAAACTATCTCTCTCACCCACTCTGTCAGTCTCTCTGTCAGTCACATTGACACTCATTCTCTCATACACACAGACCCCCTCTCTCACATACAGAGTCCCTCTCTCTCTCAAACACAGGCACTCTCTGTCTCCGCCACTTCACTCTTTCTCAGAAACACTGTCACTCTCTCTCTCACGGAAACTGACACTCTCTCTCTCACCCACTCTGTTACTCTCCCTCACCCACCCTGTGACTCTCTCTCTCATACACACAGACCCCCTCTCTAACATACACAGTCCCTCTCTCTGTCAAACACAGACACTCTCTGTCCCAGCCACTTCACTCTCACTAAGTAAACACTGTCACTCGCTCTCTCACCCAAACTGACACTCTCGCTCTCACCCACAGTCAGTCTCTCTCTCACTCACACTGACACTCACTCCCTCATACACACAGACTCCCTCTCTCACATACACATTCCCTCTCTCTCTCATACACAGACACTCTCTGTCCCAGCCACTTCACTCTCTCTCTTAACACTGTCACTCTCTCTCACCCAAACTGACAGTCTCACTCTCACCTACAGTCAGTCTCTCTCTCACTCACACTGACACTCACCCTCTCATACACACAGACCCCCTCACTCACATACACAGTCCATCTCTCTGTCAAACACAGACATTCTCTGTCCCAGCCACTTCACTCTCCCTCATAAACACTGTCACTCTCTCTCTCACCCAAACTGACACTCTCTCTCTCACCCACACTGTCAGTCTCTCTCTCACACTGAGTCTCACTCTCTCATACACACAGATCCCCTCTCTCACATACAGAGTCCCTCTCTCTCTCAGACACAGACACTCATTGTCCCAGCCGCTTCACTCTCTCTCATAAACACTGTCAATTTCTCTCTCACCCACACTGTCAGTCACTCTCTCACTCACACTGACACTCACTCTCTCATACACACAGACCCCCTCTCTCACATACACAGTCCCTCTCTCTGTCAAACAAAGACACTCTCTGTCCCAGCCACTTCACTCTCTCTCATAAACACTGTCACTCACTCTCTCACCCAAACTGACACTCTCTCTCTCACCCACTCTGTTACTCTCCCTCACCCACCCTGTGACTCTCTCTCTCATACACACGGACCCCCTCTCTAACATACACAGTCCCTCTCGCTCTCAAACACAGACACTCTCTGTCCCAGCCACTTCACTCTCTCTCTTAACACTGTCACTCTCTCTCTCACCCAAACTGACAGTCTCTCTCTCACCCGCACTGTCAGTCTCTCTCTCACTCACACTGACACTCACCCTCTCATACACACAGACACCCTCTCTCACATACACAGTCCCTCTCTCTGTTAAACACAGACACTCTCTGTCCCAGCCAATTCACTCTCCCCATAAACACTGTCACTCTCTCTCTCAGAGAAACCAAAACTATCTCTCTCACCCACTCTGTCAGTCTCTCTCTCTAAGTCACACTGACACTCACTCTCTCATACACAGAGACCCCCTCTCTCACATACAGGGTCCCTCTCTCTCTCAAACACAGACACTCTCTGTCCCAGCCACTTTACTCTCTCTCATAAACACTGTCATTCTCTCTCACCCAAACTGACACTCTCTCTCTCACTCACACTGTCAGTCTCTCTCTCACTCACACTGACAACCACTCTCTCATACACATGGACCCCCTCTCTAACATACACAGTCCCTCTCTCTGTCAAACACAGACACTCTCTGTCCCAGCCACTTCACTCTCACTAAGTAAACACTGTCACTCGCTCTCTCACCCAAACTGACACGCTCTCTCTCACCCACACTGTCACTCTCTCTCTCACCCAAACTGACAGTCTCTCTCTCACCTACAGTCAGTCTCTCTCTCCCTGACACTGACACTCACCCTCTCATACTCACAGACCCCCTCACTCACATACACAGTCCATCTCTCTGTCAAACACAGAGATTCTCTGTACCAGCCACTTCACTCTCCCTCATAAACACTGTCACTCTCTCTCTCACCCAAACTGACACTCTCTCTCTCACTCAGACTTTAAGCTCTCTCTCACTCACAGTGACACTCACTCTCTCATACACACAGACCCCCTTTCTCACATAGACAGTCCCTCTCTCTCTCAACACAGACACTCTTTGTCTCAGCCACTTCATTCTCTCTCGTAAACACTGTCACTCTCTCTCACACACACAAACTGACACTCTGTCTCTCACCCACACTGTCAGCCTCTTTCTCACTCACACAGACACTCACTCTCTCATACACACAGACCCCCTCTCTCACATACACAGTCCCTCTCTCTGTCAAACACAGACACTCTCTGTCCCAGCCACTTCACTCTCTCTCATAAACACTGTCACTCACTCTCTCACCCAAACTGACACTCTCTCTCTCACCCAAACTGACACTCTCTCTCTCACCCACACTGTCATGCTCTCTCTCACTCACACTGACAGTATCTCTCAAATACACAAAGACCCCTCTCTCACATACACATTCCCTCTCTCTCTCAAACACAGACACTCTCTGTCCCAGCCATTTCACTCTCTCCCATAAGCACTGTCACTCTCTCTCTCACCCAAACCAAAACTATCTCTCTCACCCACTCTGTCAGTCTCTCTCTCAGTCACATTGACAATCATTCTCTCATACACACAGACCCCCTCTCTCACATAGACAGTCCCTCTCTCTCTCAAACACAGGCACTCTCTGTCTCCGCCACTTCACTCTCTCTCAGAAACACTGTCACTCACTCTCTCACGCAAACTGACACTCTCTCTCTCACCCACTCTGTTACTCTCCCTCACCCACCCTGTGACTCTCTCTCTCATACACACGGACCCCCTTTCTAACATACACAGTCCCTCTCGCTCTCAAACACAGACACTCTCTGTCCCAGCCACTTCACTCTCTCTCTTAACACTGTCACTCTCTCTCTCACCCAAACTGACAGTCTCTCTCTCACCTACAGTCAGTCTCTCTCTCACTCACACTGACACTCACCCTCTCATACACACAGACACCCTCTCTCACATACACAGTCCCTCTCTCTGTCAAACACTGACACTCTCTGTCCTAGCCACTTCACTCTCCCCATAAACACTGTCACTCTCTCTCTCAGACAAACCAAAACTGTCTCTCTCAAGCACTCTGTCAGTATCGCTCTCTAAGTCACACTGACAGTCACTCACTCATACACACAGACCCCCTCTCTCACATACACAGTCCCTCTCCCTCCCAAACACAGACACTCTCTGTCCCAGCCACATCACTCTCTCTCATAAACACTGTCACTCTCTCTCTCACCCAAAGTGACACTCTCTCTCTCACCCACAATCAGTCTCTCTCTCACTCACACTGACACTCACTCTCTCATACACACAGACTCCCTCTCTCTCATACACAGTCCCTCTCTCTCTCAAACACAGACACTCTCTGTCCCAGCCACTGCACTCTCTCTCTTAACACTGTCACTCTCTCTCTCACCTACACTGTCGGTCTCTCTCTCACTCACACTGACACTCACCCTCTCATACACACAGACGCACTCTCTCACATACACAGTCCCTCTCTCTCTCAGACACAGACACTCATTGTCCCAGCCGCTTCACTCTCTCTCATAAACACTGTCACTCTCTCTCTCGCCCAAACTGACACTATCTCTCTCACTCACACTGTCAGTCTCTCTCTCTCTCACACTGACTCTCACTCTCTCATACACACAGACCCCCTGTCTCACATACACAGTCCATCTCTGTGTCAAACACAGACAATCTCTTTCCCGGCCACTTCACTCTCTCCCATAAACACTGTCACTCTCTCTCTCACCCAAACTGACACTCTCTCTCTCTCACCCACACTATCAGTCTCTCTCTCACACTGACACTCACTCTCTCATACACACCGACCCCCTCTTTAACATACACAGTCCCTCTCTCTGTTAAACACAGACACTCTCTGTCCCAGCCAATTCACTCTCCCCATAAACACTGTCACTCTCTCTCTCAGAGAAACCAAAACTATCTCTCTCACCCACTCTGTCAGTCTCTCTCTCTAAGTCACACTGACACTCACTCTCTCATACACAGAGACCCCCTCTCTCACATACAGGGTCCCTCTCTCTCTCAAACACAGGCACTCTCTGTCCCAGCCACTTCACTCTCTCTCATAAACACTGTCATTCTCTCTCACCCAAACTGACACTCTCTCTCTCACTCACACTGTCAGTCTCTCTCTCACTCACACTGACAACCACTCTCTCATACACATGGACCCCCTCTCTAACATACACAGTCCCTCTCTCTGTCAAACACAGACACTCTCTGTCCCAGCCACTTCACTCTCACTAAGTAAACACTGTCACTCGCTCTCTCACCCAAACTGACACGCTCTCTCTCACCCACACTGTCACTCTCTCTCTCACCCAAACTGACAGTCTCTCTCTCACCTACAGTCAGTCTCTCTCTCCCTGACACTGACACTCACCCTCTCATACTCACAGACCCCCTCACTCACATACACAGTCCATCTCTCTGTCAAACACAGACATTCTCTGTACCAGCCACTTCACTCTCCCTCATAAACACTGTCACTCTCTCTCTCACCCAAACTGACACTCTCTCTCTCACCCACACTGTCAGTCTCTCTCTCACACTGACACTCACTCTCTGATACACACAGAGCCCCTCTCTCACATACACAGTCCCTCTCTCTCTCAGACACAGACACTCATTGTCCCAGCCGCTTCACTCTCTCTCATAAACACTGTCAATTTCTCTCCAACCCAAACTGACACTCTCTCTCTCACCCACACTGTCAGTCTCTCTCTCACTCACACTGACACTCACTCTCTCATACACACAGACCCACTCTCTCACATACACAGACCCTCTCTCTGTCAAACACAGACACTCTCTGTCCCAGCCACTTCACTCTCCCCATAAACACTGTCACTCTCTCTCTCAGAAAAACCAAAACTATCGTTCTCAAGCACTCTGTCAGTCTCGCTGTCTAAGTCACACTGACAGTCACTCTCTCATACATTCAGACCCCCTCTCTCACATACACAGTCCCTCTCTCTCCCAAACACAGACACTCTCTGTCCCAGCCATGTCACTCTCTCTCATAAACACTGTCAATTTCTCTCTCACCCAAACTGACACTCTCTCTCTCACCCACACTGTCAGTGTCTCTCTCACTCACACTGACACTCACTCTCTTATACACACAGACACCCACTCTCACATACACAGTCCCTCTCTCTGTCAAACACAGACACTTTCTGTCCCAGCCACTTCACTCTCTCTCAACAAACACTGTCACTCTCTCTCTCACCCAAACTGACACTCTCTCTCTCACCCACACTGTCAGTCTCTCTCTCACTCACACTGACACTCACTCTTACATACATACAGACACCCTCTATCACATACACAGTGCCTCTCTCTATCAAACACAGACACTCTCTGTCCCAGCCACTTCACTCTCCCCATAAACACTGTCACTCTCTCTCTCAGACAAACCAAAACTATCTCTCTCAAGCACTCTGTCAGTCTCGCTCTCTAAGTCACACTGACACTCACTGTCTCATACATTCAGACCCCCTCTCTCACATACACAGTCCCTCTCTCTCTCCCAAACACAGACACTCTCTGTCCCAGCCACGTCACTCTCTCTCATAAACATTGTCACTCTCTCTCTCACCCAAACTGACACTCTCTCTCTCACCCACACTGTCACTCTCTCTCTCATTCACACTGACACTCACTCTCTCATACACAGAGACCCCCTCTCTCACATTTTGGGTCCCTCTATCTCTCAAACACAGACACTCTTTGTCCCAGCCACTTCACTCTCTCTCATAAATACCGTCATTCTCTATCACACAAACTGACACTCTCTCTCTCACCCACACTGTCAGTCTCTCTCTCACTCACACTGACACTCACTCTCTCATACACACGGACCCCCTCTCTAACATACACAGTCCCTCTCTCTGTCAAACACAGACACTCTCTGTCCCAGCCACTTCACTCTCACTAAGTAAACACTGTCACTCGCTCTCTCACCCAAACTGACACTCTCTCTCTCACCCACAGTTAGTCTCTCTCTCACTCACACTGACACTCACTCTCTCATAAACACACAGAACCCCTCTCACATACACAGTCCCTCTCTCTCTCAAACACAGACACTCTCTGCACCAGCCACTTCACTCTCTCTCATAAACACTGGCACTCTCTCTCTCACCCAAACGGACACTCTCTCTCTCTCCCACACTGTCAGTCTCTTTCTCAGTCACATTGACACTCACTCTCTCATACACACAGACACCCTCTCTCACATAGGCAGTCACTCTCTCTCTCAAACACAGGCACTCCCTGTCTCCGCCACTTCACTCTCTCTCAGAAACACTGTCACTCTCTCTCTCACGCAAACTGACACTCTCTTTCTCACCCACTCTGTTACTCTCCCTCACCCACCCTGTGACTCTCTCTCTCATACACACGGACCCCCTCTCTAACGTACACAGTCCCTCTCTCTGTCAAACACAGACACTCTCTGTCCCAGCCACTTCACTCTCACTAAGTAAACACTGTCACTCGCTCTCTCACCCAAACTGACACTCTCGCTCTCACCCACAGTCAGTCTCTCTCTCACTCACACTGACACTCACTCCCTCATACACACAGATCCCCTCTCTCACATACAGAGTCCCTCTCTCTCTCAGACACAGACACTCATTGTCCCAGCCGCTTCACTCTCTCTCATAAACACTGTCAATTTCTCTCTCACCCAAACTGACACTCTCTCTCTCACCCACACTGTCAGTCACTCTCTCACTCACACTGACACTCACTCTCTCATACACACAGACCCCCTCTCTCACATACACAGTCCCTCTCTCTGTCAAACACAGACACTCTCTGTCCCAGCCACTTCACTCTCTCTCATAAACACTGTCACTCACTCTCTCACCCAAACTGACACTCTCTCTCTCACCCAAACTGACACTCTCTCTCTCACCCACACTGTCATGCTCTCTCTCACTCACACTGACAGTATCTCTCAAATACACAAAGACCCCTCTCTCACATACACATTCCCTCTCTCTCTCAAACACAGACACTCTCTGTCCCAGCCATTTCACTCTCTCCCATAAGCACTGTCACTCTCTCTCTCACCCAAACCAAAACTATCTCTCTCACCCACTCTGTCAGTCTCTCTCTCAGTCACATTGACAATCATTCTCTCATACACACAGACCCCCTCTCTCACATAGACAGTCCCTCTCTCTCTCAAACACAGGCACTCTCTGTCTCCGCCACTTCACTCTCTCTCAGAAACACTGTCACTCACTCTCTCACGCAAACTGACACTCTCTCTCTCACCCACTCTGTTACTCTCCCTCACCCACCCTGTGACTCTCTCTCTCATACACACGGACCCCCTCTCTAACATACACAGTCCCTCTCGCTCTCAAACACAGACACTCTCTGTCCCAGCCACTTCACTCTCTCTTAACACTGTCACTCTCTCTCTCACCCAAACTGACAGTCTCTCTATCACCTACAGTCAGTCTCTCTCTCACTCACACTGTCACTCACCCTCTCATACACACAGACACCCTCTCTCACATACACAGTCCCTCTCTCTGTCAAACACTGACACTCTCTGTCCTAGCCACTTCACTCTCCCCATAAACACTGTCACTCTCTCTCTCAGACAAACCAAAACTGTCTCTCTCAAGCACTCTGTCAGTCTCGCTCTCTAAGTCACACTGACAGTCACTCACTCATACACACAGACCCCCTCTCTCACATACACAGTCCCTCTCCCTCCCAAACACAGACACTCTCTGTCCCAGCCACATCACTCTCTCTCATAAACACTGTCACTCTCTCTCTCACCCAAAGTGACACTCTCTCTCTCACCCACAGTCAGTCTCTCTCTCACTCACACTGACACTCACTCTCTCATACACACAGACTCCCTCTCTCTCATACACAGTCCCTCTCTCTCTCTCAAACACAGACACTCTCTGTCCCAGCCACTGCACTCTCTCTCTTAACACTGTCACTCTCTCTCTCACCTACACTGTCGGTCTCTCTCTCACTCACACTGACACTCACCCTCTCATACACACAGACGCACTCTCTCACATACACAGTCCCTCTCTCTCTCAGACACAGACACTCATTGTCCCAGCCGCTTCACTCTCTCTCATAAACACTGTCACTCTCTCTCTCGCCCAAACTGACACTCTCTCTCTCACCCACACTGTCAGTCTCTCTCTCTCTCACACTGACTCTCACTCTCTCATACACACAGACCCCCTGTCTCACATACACAGTCCATCTCTGTGTCAAACACAGACAATCTCTTTCCCGGCCACTTCACTCTCTCCCATAAACTCTGTCACTCTCTCTCTCACCCAAACTGACACTCTCTCTCTCTCACCCACACTATCAGTCTCTCTCTCACACTGACACTCACTCTCTCATACACACCGACCCCCTCTCTAACATACACAGTCCCTCTCTCTGTCAAACACAGACACTCTCTGTCCCAGCCACTTCACTCTCTCTCATAAATACTGTCACTCTCTCTCTCACCAAAACTGACACTCTCTCTCACCCCGCACTGTCAGTCTCTCTCTCACTCACACTGACACTCACTCTTACGTACACACAGACACCCTCTCTCACATACACAGTCCCTCTCTCTGTTAAACACAGACACTCTCTGTCCCAGCCAATTCACTCTCCCCATAAACACTGTCACTCTCTCTCTCAGAGAAACCAAAACTATCTCTCTCACCCACTCTGTCAGTTTCTCTCTCTAAGTCACACTGACACTCACTCTCTCATACACAGAGATCCCCTCTCTCACATACAGGGTCCCTCTCTCTCTCAAACACAGGCACTCTCTGTCCCAGCCACTTCACTCTCTCTCATAAACACTGTCATTCTCTCTCACCCAAACTGACACTCTCTCTCTCACTCACACTGTCAGTCTCTCTCTCACTCACACTGACAACCACTCTCTCATACACATGGACCCCCTCTCTAACATACACAGTCCCTCTCTCTGTCAAACACAGACACTCTCTGTCCCAGCCACTTCACTCTCACTAAGTAAACACTGTCACTCGCTCTCTCACCCAAACTGACACGCTCTCTCTCACCCACACTGTCACTCTCTCTCTCACCCAAACTGACAGTCTCTCTCTCACCTACAGTCAGTCTCTCTCTCCCTGACACTGACACTCACTCTCTCATACACACAGACCCCCTCTCTCACATACACAGACCCTCTCTCTGTCAAACACAGACACTCTCTGTCCCAGCCACTTCACTCTCCCCATAAACACTGTCACTCTCTCTCTCAGAAAAACCAAAACTATAGAGAGAAACCAAAACTATCGTTCTCAAGCACTCTGTCAGTCTCGCTGTCTAAGTCACACTGACAGTCACTCTCTCATACATTCAGACCCCCTCTCTCACATACACAGTCCCTCTCTCTCCCAAACACAGACACTCTCTGTCCCAGCCATGTCACTCTCTCTCATAAACACTGTCAATTTCTCTCTCACCCAAACTGACACTCTCTCTCTCACCCACACTGTCAGTGTCTCTCTCACTCACACTGACACTCACTCTCTTATACACACAGACACCCACTCTCACATACACAGTCCCTCTCTCTGTCAAACACAGACACTCTCTGTCCCAGCCACTTCACTCTCTCTCAACAAACACTGTCACTCTCTCTCTCACCCAAACTGACACTCTCTCTCTCACCCACACTGTCAGTCTCTCTCTCACTCACACTGACACTCAGCTCTTACATACATACAGACACCCTCTATCACATACACAGTGCCTCTCTCTATCAAACACAGACACTCTCTGTCCCAGCCACTTCACTCTCCCCATAAACAATGTCACTCTCTCTCTCAGACAAACCAAAACTATCTCTCTCAAGCACTCTGTCAGTCTCGCTCTCTAAGTCACACTGACACTCACTGTCTCATACATTCAGACCCCCTCTCTCACATACACAGTCCCTCTCTCTCCCAAACACAGACACTCTCTGTCCCAGCCACGTCACTCTCTCTCATAAACATTGTCACTCTCTCTCTCACCCAAACTGACACTCTCTCTCTCACCCACACTGTCACTCTCTCTCTCATTCACACTGACACTCACTCTCTCATACACAGAGACCCCCTCTCTCACATTTTGGGTCCCTGTCTCTCTCAAACACAGACACTCTTTGTCCCAGCCACTTCACTCTCTCTCATAAATACCGTCATTCTCTATCACACAAACTGACACTCTCTCTCTCACCCACACTGTCAGTCTCTCTCTCACTCACACTGACACTCACTCTCTCATACACACGGACCCCCTCTCTAACATACACAGTCCCTCTCTCTGTCAAACACAGACACTCTCTGTCCCAGCCACTTCACTCTCACTAAGTAAACACTGTCACTCGCTCTCTCACCCAAACTGACACTCTCTCTCTCACCCACAGTTAGTCTCTCTCTCACTCACACTGACACTCACTCTCTCATAAACACACAGACCCCCTCTCACATACACAGTCCCTCTCTCTCTCAAACACAGACACTCTCTGCACCAGCCACTTCACTCTCTCTCATAAACACTGGCACTCTCTCTCTCACCAAACGGACACTCTCTCTCTCTCCCACACTGTCAGTCTCTTTCTCAGTCACATTGACACTCACTCTCTCATACACACAGACCCCCTCTCTCACATACACAGACCCTATCTCTCTCAAACACAGACACTCTCTGCACCAGCCACTTCACTCTCTCTCATAAACACTGACACTCTCTCTCTCACCCAAACTGACACTCTCTCTCTCACCCACACTGTCAGTCTCTCTCTCACTCACACTGATACTCACTCTCTCAGACACAGAGGCCCCCTCTCTCACATACACAGTCCCTCTCTCTGTCAACACAGACACTCTCTGTCCCAGCCATTTCACTCTCTCCCATAAGAACTGTCACTTTCTCTCTCACCCAAACCAAAACTATCTCTCTCACCCACTCTGTCAGTCTCTCTCTCAGTCACATTGACACTCATTCTCTCATACACACAGACCCCCTCTCTCACATACAGAGTCCCTCTCTCTCTCAAACACAGACACTCTCTGTCCCAGCCACTTCACTCTCACTAAGTAAACACTGTCACTCGCTCTCTCACCCAAACTGACACTCTCGCTCTCACCCACAGTCAGTCTCTCTCTCACTCACACTGACACTCACTCCCTCATACACACAGACTCCCTCTCTCACATACACATTCCCTCTCTCTCTCATACACAGACACTCTCTGTCCCAGCCACTTCACTCTCTCTCTTAACACTGTCACTCTCTCTCACCCAAACTGACAGTCTCTCTCTCACCTACAGTCAGTCTCTCTCTCACTCACACTGACACTCACCCTCTCATACACACAGACCCCCTCACTCACATACACAGTCCATCTCTCTGTCAAACACAGACATTCTCTGTCCCAGCCACTTCACTCTCCCTCATAAACACTGTCACTCTCTCTCTCACCCAAACTGACACTCTCTCTCTCACCCACACTGTCAGTCTCTCTCTCACACTGAGTCTCACTCTCTCATACACACAGATCCCCTCTCTCACATACAGAGTCCCTCTCTCTCTCAGACACAGACACTCATTGTCCCAGCCGCTTCACTCTCTCTCATAAACACTGTCAATTTCTCTCTCACCCAAACTGACACTCTCTCTCTCACCCACACTGTCAGTCACTCTCTCACTCACAGTGACACTCACTCTCTCATACACACAGACCCCCTCTCTCACATACACAGTCCCTCTCTCTGTCAAACACAGACACTCTCTGTCCCAGCCACTTCACTCTCTCTCATAAACACTGTCACTCAATCTCTCACCCAAACTGACACTCTCTCTCTCACCCAAACTGACACTCTCTCTCTCACCCACACTGTCAGTCTCTCTCTCACTCACACTGACACTCACTCTTACATACACACAGACACCCTCTCTCACATACAAAGTCCCTCTCTCTCACAAACACAGACACTCTCTGTCCCAGCCACTTCACTCTCCCCATAAACAATGTCACTCTCTCTCTCAGACAAACCAAAACTATCTCTCTCAAGCACTCTGTCAGTCTCGCTCTCTAAGTCACACTGACACTCACTCTTTCATACACAGAGACCCCCTCTCTCACATACAGGGTCCCTCTCCCTCTCAAACACAGACACTCTCTGTCCCAGCCACTTCACTCTCTGTCATAAATACTGTCATTCTCTCTCTCACGCAAACTGGCAGTCTCTCTCTCACCCACTCTGTTACTCTACCTCACCCACCCTGTGACTCTCTCTCTCATACACACGGACCCCCTCTCTAACATACACAGTCCCACTCTGTCAAACACAGACACTCTCTGTCCCAGCCACTTCTCTCTCACTAAGTAAACACTGTCACTCGCTCTCTCAGCCAAACTGACACACTCTCTCTCACCCACACTGTCAGTCTCTCTCTCACTCACACTGACACTATCTCTCACATACACAGAGACCCCCTCTCTCACATGCACATACCCTCTCTCTCTCAAACACAGACACTCTCTGTACCAGCCACTTCACTCTCTCTCAGAAACACTGACACTCTCTCTCTCACCCAAACTGACCCTCTCTCTCTCACCCACACTGTCAGTCTCTCTCTCACTCACACTGACACTATCTCTCAAATACACAGAGACCCCCTCTCTCACATACACAGTCCCTCTCTCTGTCAAACACAGACACTCTCTTTCCCAGCCACTTCACTCTCCCCATAAACACTGTCATTCTCTCTCTCAGACAAACCAAAACTATCTCTCTCAAGCACTCTGTCAGTCTCGCTCTCTGAGTCACACTGACAGTCACTCTCTCATACACACAGACCCCCTCTCTCACATACACAGTCCCTCTCTCTCCCAAACACGGACACTCTCTGTCCCAGCCACGTCACTCTCTCTCATAAACACTGTCACTCTCTCTCTCACCCAAACTGACACTCTCTGTCGCACCCACACTGTCACTCTCTCTCTCACTCACACTGACACTCACTCTTTCATACACAGAGACCCCCTCTCTCACATACAGGGTCCATCTCTCTCTCAAACACAGGCACTCTCTGTCTCCGCTACTTCACTCTTTCTCAGAAACACTGTCACTCTCTCTCTCACGGAAACTGACACTCTCTCTCTCACCCACTCTGTTACTCTCCCTCACCCACCCTGTGACTCTCTCTCTCATACACACAGACCCCCTCTCTAACATACACAGTCCCCCTCTCTGTCAAACATTGACACTCTCTGTCCCAGCCACTTCACTCTCACTAAGTAAACACTGTCACTCGCTCTCTCACCCAAACTGACACTCTCGCTCTCACCCACAGTCAGTCTCTCTCTCACTCACACTGACACTCACTCCCTCATACACACAGACTCCCTCTCTCACATACACATTCCCTCTCTCTCTCATACACAGACACTCTCTGTCCCAGCCACTTCACTCTCTCTCTTAACACTGTCACTCTCTCTCACCCAAACTGACAGTCTCTCTCTCACCTACAGTCAGTCTCTCTCTCACTCACACTGACACTCACCCTCTCATACACACAGACCCCCTCACTCACATACACAGTCCATCTCTCTGTCAAACACAGACATTCTCTGTCCCAGCCACTTCACTCTCCCTCATAAACACTGTCACTCTCTCTCTCACCCAAACTGACACTCTCTCTCTCACCCACACTGTCAGTCTCTCTCTCACACTGAGTCTCACTCTCTCATACACACAGATCCCCTCTCTCACATACAGAGTCCCTCTCTCTCTCAGACACAGACACTCATTGTCCCAGCCGCTTCACTCTCTCTCATAAACACTGTCAATTTCTCTCTCACCCAAACTGACACTCTCTCTCTCACCCACACTGTCAGTCACTCTTTCACTCACACTGACACTCACTCTCTCATACACACAGACCCCCTCTCTCACATACACAGTCCCTCTCTCTGTCAAACACAGACACTCTCTGTCCCAGCCACTTCACTCTCTCTCATAAACACTGTCACTCACTCTCTCATCCAAACTGACACTCTCTCTCTCTCCCAAACTGACACTCTCTCTCTCACCCACACTGTCAGTCTCTCTCTCACTCACACTGACACTCACTCTTACATACACACAGACACCCTCTCTCACATACAAAGTCCCTCTCTCTCACAAACACAGACACTCTCTGTCCCAGCCACTTCACTCTCCCCATAAACAATGTCACTCTCTCTCTCAGACAAACCAAAACTATCTCTCTCAAGCACTCTGTCAGTCTCACTCTCTAAGTCACACTGACACTCACTCTTTCATACACAGAGACCCCCTCTCTCACATACAGGGTCCCTCTCTCTCTCAAACACAGACACTCTCTGTCCCAGCCACTTCACTCTCTGTCATAAATACTGTCATTCTCTCTCTCACGCAAACTGGCAGTCTCTCTCTCACCCACTCTGTTACTCTCCCTCACCCACCCTGTGACTCTCTCTCTCATACACACAGACCCCCTCTCTAACATACACAGTCCCTCTCTCTGTCAAACACAGACACTCTCTGTCACAGACACTTCACTCTCACTAAGTAAACACTGTCACTCGCTCTCTCACCTAAACTGACACTCTCTCTCTCACCCACAGTTAGTCTCTCTCTCATTCACACTGACACTCACTCTCTCATACACACAGACCCCCTCTCTCATATACACAGTCCCTCTCTCTCTCAAACACAGACACTCTCTGCACCAGCCACTTCACTCTCTCTCATAAACACTGACACTCTCTCTCTCACCCAAACTGACACTCTCTCTCTCACCCACACTGTCAGTCTCTCTCTCAGTCACATTGACACTCACTCTCTCATACACACAGACCCCCTCTCTCACATAGACAGTCCCTCTCTCTCTCAAATACAGGCACTCTCTGTCTCCGCCACTTCACTCTCTCTCAGAAACACTGTCACTCTCTCTCTCACGCAAACTGACATTCTCTCTCTCACCCACTCTGTTACTCTCCCTCACCCACCCTGTGATTCTCTCTCTCATACACACGGACCCCCTCTCTAACATACACAGTCCCTCTCTCTGTCAAACACAGACACTCTCTGTCCCAGCCACTTCACTCTCACTAAGTGAACACTGTCACTCGCTCTCTCATCCAAACTGACACTCTCTCTCTCACCCACACTGTCAGTCTCTCTCTCACTCACACTGACACTATCTCTCACATACACAGAGACCCCCTCTCTCACATACACAGTCCCTCTCTCTCTCTCAAACACAGACACTCTCTTTCCCAGCCACTTCACTCTCTCTCTCACCCACACTGTCAGTCTCTCTCTCACTCACACTGACACTCACTCTCTCAGACACACAGGCCCCCTCTCTCACATACGCAGTCCCTCTCTCTGTCAAACACAGACACTCTCTGTCCCAGCCATTTCACTCTCTCCCATAAGCACTGTCACTCTCTCTCTCACCCAAACCAAAACTATCTCGCTCACCCACTCTGTCAGTCTCTCTCTCAGTCAGATTGACACTCACTCTCTCATACACACAGACCCCCTCTCTCAGATAGACAGACCCTCTCTCTCTCAAACACAGGCACTCTCTGTCTCCGCGACTTCACTCTCTCTCATAAACACTGTCACCTCTCTCTCTCACCCACTCTGTTATTCTCCCTCACCCACCCTGTGATTCTCTCTCTCACCAGCACTGTCACTCTCTATCTCACGCAGAGTCACTCTCTCTCTCTCACCTACACTGTCACTGTCTGTCACCTACACTGACCCTCTCTCTCTCACCCAATGTGTCACTCTGTCTCACCCACACTGAGTCTCTCCCTCTCTCCCACAATGACTCTCTCTCTCACCCATACTGACACACTCTGTCACCAAAACGGTCAGTCTCTCTTTCACCAAGACTCTCTCTCTCTGACCCACACTGTCAGTCTCTCTCTCCGACACTGTCACTCTCTCTCTCACCAACACTGACTCTCTTTCACCCCACACTGACACTCTCTCTCACGCAAGCTGACACTCTCTCTCACCCTCTCTGTCACTCTCTCTGTCACCCACCCTGCGACTCTCTCTCTCACCAGCACTGACACTCTCTATCTCATGCAATGTCACTCTCTCTCTCACGCTCACTGACACTCTCTCTCACCCACTCTGTCACTCTCTCTCACCGACTCTGTCACTCTCTCTCTCACCCACACTGACACTCTGCGTCACACATTCTGTCACTCTCTCTCTCTGACCGACAATGTCATACTCTCTGTCACGCACACTGTCACTCTCTCTCACCCACACTGTCGCTCTCTCTCTCAGTCACACTTTCACTCTCCCTCTCACCTACACTGACCCTCTCTCTCTCACCCACTCTGTCACTCTCTCTCACCTACACTGACCCTCTCTCTTTCACCCACTCTGTCACTCTCTCTCTCACCCACACTCTCTCTCACCAACAATGACACACTCTCTCACCCACACTGACACACTCTCTCTCTCTCTCTCTCACCCTCTCTGTCACTCTCTCTCTCCCACACTGTCACAGTCTCTGTCACCCTTAGTGTCACTCTCTCTCACGCACACTGACACTCTCTCTCACCAACACTGTCACTCTCCCTCTCATATACACATTTCCTCTCTGACCCACACTGTCACTCTCTCTCACCCACACTGTCGCTCTCTCTCTCAGCTACACTGTCACTCTCCCTTTCACCAACACTGACATTCTCTCTCTCACCCATACTCACTCCCTCTCACCAACACTTACCCTCTGTCTCTCACCCACTCTGTCACTCTCTCTCACCCACACTGTCACTCTCTCTCTCCAACACTGACACACTCTCTCACCGACACTGACACTCTCTCTCTCCCCCTCTCTGTCACTCTCTCTCTCCCACACTGTCACAGTCTCTGTCACCCTTAGTGTCACTCTCTCTCACACATACTGACACTCTCTCTCACCAACACTGTCACTCTCCCTCTCATACACACATTTACTCTCTTAGCCACACTGTCACTCTCTCTCACCCACACTGTCGCTCTCTGTCTCAGCCACACTGTCACTCTCCCTCTCAGCAACACTGGCATTCGCTCTCTCACCCACACTGTCACTCTCTCTCACCCACACTGATTCTGTCTCACCAACACTGACACACTCTCTCACCCACACTGTAACTATCTCTGTCACCGACACTATCACTCTATCACCAACACAGTCACTCGTTCTCTCACCCACACTGACTCTCTCTCTCACCCCACACTGACATTCTCTCTCACCCACTCTGTCACTCTCTCTCACCTACACTGATCGTCTCTCTCTCTCACCCACTCTGTCACTCTCTCTCACCCACACTGACACTCTCTTCTCTCACCCTCTCTGTCACTCTCTTTCTCACCCTCTCTGTAACTATCTCTGTCACCGACACTATCACTCTCACCCACACTGACACGCTCTCTCTCTCTCTCTCACCCTCTCTGTCACTCTTTCTCACCCACACTGACACTCTGTCTCTCACACTCTCTGTCACTCTCTCTCTCACCAACTCTGTCACTATCTCTCACCCAACCTGACACTCTCTCTCTCACCAACACTGACACACTCTCTCACCCACACGGCCACTCTCTCTCTCTCCCACAATGACTCTCTCTGTCACCCATACTGACACACTCTGTCACCAACACTGTCAGTCTCTCTTTCACCAAGACTCTCTCTCTCTGACCCATACTGTCAGTCTCTCTCACCGACAATGTCACTCTCTCTCTCACCCACTCTGACTCTCTCTTTCACCCCACACTGACCCTCTCTCTCATGCAAGGTGATACCCTCTCTCTCACCCACTCTGTGACTCTCTCTCTCTCACCAGCACTGTCACTCTCTATCTCATGCAATGTCACTCTCTCTCTCACGCTCACTGACATTCTCTCTCTCACCCACTCTGTCACTCTCTCTCACTGACTCTGTCACTCTTTCTCTCACCCACACTGACTCTCTCTCTCACCCCACACTGACACTCTCTCTCACCCATCCTGTCACTCTCTCTCTCTCTGACCGACAATGTCATACTCTCTGTCACGCACACTGTCACTCTCTCTCACCCACACTGACGCTCTCTCTCTCAACCACACTGTCACTCTCCCTCTCACCAACACTGACATTCTCTCTCTCACCGACACTATCACTCTCTCAACCACACTGACACTCTCTCTCTCACCCTCTCTGTCACTCTCTCTCACCCACACTGTCACAATCTCTGTCACCCTTACTGTCACTCTCTCTCACACACACTGACACTCTCTCTCACCAACACTGTCACTCTTCCTCTCACACACACTGTCACTCTCCCTCTCACCCACACTGACACACTCTATCACCAACACTGTCACTCTCTCTCTAACCCACTCTGACTCTCTCCCTCACCCCACATTGACACTCTCTTTAACACATCCTGTCACTCTTTCTCTCTGACCTACAATGACATACTCTCTGTCACGCACACTGTCACTCTCTCTCACCCACACTGTCGCTCTCTCTCTCAGGCACACTGTCACTCTCCCTCTCACCAACACTGACATTCTCTCTCTCACTCACACTGTCACTCTCTCAACCACACTGACACACTCTCTCTCACCCACTCTGTCACTCTCTCTCACCCACACTGACTCTCTCTCACCAACACTGACACACTCTCTCACACACACTGACACTCTCTCTCTCACCCTCTCTGTCACTCTCTCTCTCACCCTCTCTGTAACTATCTCTGTCACCGACACTATCACTCTCTCACCCACACTGACACTCTCTCTCTCTCTCACCCTCTCTGTCACCCTTTCTCACCCACACTGACACTCTCTCTCTCACCCTCTCTGTCACTCTCTCTCACCCACACTGACACTCTCTCTCTCACCCTCTCTGTCACTCTCTCTCCCACACTGTCACAGTCTCTGTCACCCTTAGTGTCACTCTCTCTCACACACTGACACGCTCTCTCAACAACACTGTCACTCTCCCTCTCATACACACTTTTACTCTCTGACCCACACCTTCACTCTCTTTCACCTACATTGTCACTCTCTCTCTCACCCACACTGACTCTCTTTCACCAACACTGACACACTCTCACCCACACTGACAATCTCTCTCTCACGCTCTCTGTCACTCTCTCTCTCACCCTCTCTGTAAATATCTCAGTCACCGACACTATCACTCTCTCACCCACACTGGCACTCTCTCTCTCTCTCACCCTCTCTGTCACTCTCCCTCTCACCCCACACTGACACTCTCTTTAACACATTCTGTCACTCTCTCTCTCTGACCGACAATGTCATAATCTCTGTCACGCACACTGTCACACTCTCACCCACACTGTCGCGCTCTCTCTCAGCCACACTGTCACTCTCTCTCACCTACACCTACCCTCTCTCTCTCACCCACACTGTCGCTCTCTCTCTCAGCCACACTGTCACTCTCCCTCTCACCAACACTGACATTCTCTCTCTTACCCACACTGTCACTCTCTCTAACCAACACTGACCCTCTGTCTCTCACCAACACTGACACTCTCTCTCACCCACACTGACTCTCTCTCTCTCACCCTCTCTGTAACTACCTCTGTCTCCGACACTATCACTCTCTCACCCACACTGACACTCTCACCTGCTCTGTCACTCTCTTCCTCAGCCACACTGTCACTCTCTCACCCACACTGACACTCTCTCTCACTCTCACTGTCACTCTCTCTCACCCACACTGCCACTCTCTCTCACGCAAGCTGACACTCTCTCTCTCACCCACACTGTCATTCTCTCTCACCAACACTGTTACTCTCTCTCTCACCCACCGTGACTCTCTCTCTCACCAGCACTGTCACTCTCTATCTCACGCAATGTCACTCTCTCTCACCGTCACTGTCACTGTCTCTCTCACCCACACTGTCTCTCTCTCACTCCACACTGACACTCTCTCTCACGCAAGCTGACACTCTCTCTCTCACCCACTCTGTTACTCTCTCTCTCACCCACCCTGTGACTCTCTCTCTCACCAGCACTGCAACTCTCTATCTCACGCAATGTCACTCTCTCTCTCACGCTCACTGTCATTCTCTCTCTCACCTAAACTGTCATTCTCTCTCACCTACACTGACCCTCTCTCTCTCACCCAATCTGTCACTCTCTCTCACCCACACTGACACTCTGTCTCTCACCCTCTCTGTCACTCTCTCTCTCACCCACTCTGTCACTGTCTCTGACCTACACTGACACTCTCTCTCTCACCCACTTTGTCACTATCTCTCACCCACACTGACACTCTCTCACCAACACTGACACACTCTCTCACCCACACTGACACTCTCTCTCTCTCCCCCAATGACTCTCTCTCTCACCCACACTGACACACTCTGTCACCAACACTGTCAGTCTGTCTTTCACCAAGACTCTCTCTCTCTCTGACCCACACTGTCAGTCTTTCTCACCGACACTGTCACTCTCTATCTCATGCAATGTCACTCTCTCTCTCACGCTCACTGACACTCTCTCTCTCACCCACTCTGTCACTCTCTGTCACCGACTCTGTCACTCTCTCTCTCACACACACTGACTCTCTCTCTCTCACCCCACACTGACACTCTCTCTCACCCATCCTGTCACTTTCTCTCTCTGACCGACAATGTCATACTCTCTGTCACCCACACTGTCACTCTCTCTCACCAACACTGACTCTCTGTCTCTCACCCACTCTGTCACACACTCTCACCCACACTGACATTCTCTCTCACACCAACTCTGACACACTCTCTCACCCACACTGACACTCTCTCTCACCCACACTGACTCTCTCTCACCGACACTAACACACTCTCTCACCTACACTGACACTCTCTCTCTCTCACACTCTCTGTCACTCTCTCTCACCCACACTGTCACAGTCTCTGTCACCCTTAGTGTCATTCTCTCTCACCCACACTGACACACTCTCTCACCAACATGGTCACTCTCCCTCTCACACACACTGTCACTCTACCTCTCACCCACAGTGACACACTTTATCACCAACACTGTCACTCACTCTCTCACCCACACTGACTCTCTCTCTCACCCCACACTGACACTCTCTATAACACATCCTGTCACTCTCTCTCTCTGACTGACAATGTCATACTCTCTGTCACGCACACTGTCACTCTCTCTCACCCACATTGTCGCTCTCTCTCTCAGCCACACTGTCACTCTCTCTCACTTACACCTACCCTCACTCTCTCACCCAGTCTGTCACTCTCTCTCAACACACTGACACTCCCTCTCTCTCACCCACTCGGTCACTCTCTCTCTCACCCACACTTTTACTCTCTGACCCACACTGTCACTCTCTCTCACCCACACTGTCGCTCTCTCTCTCAGCCACACTGTCACTCTCCCTCTCACCAACACTGACATTCTCTCCCTCACCCACACTGACACTCTCTCTCAGCCACACTGACACTCTCTCTCTCACTCTCGCTGTCACTCCTCTCTCCCACACTGTCACAGTGTCTGTCACCCTCAGTGTCACTCTCTCTCACACACACTGTCACTCTCTCTCACACACACTGTCACTCTCTCTCACCAACACTGTCACTCTCGCTCTCACCCATACTGACTCTCTCTCACCCCACACTGACAATCTCTTTAACACATCCTGTCACTCTCTCTCTCTGACCGACAATGTCATACTCTCTGTCACGCACACTGTCACGCTCTCACCCACACTGTCGCTCTCTCTCTCAGCAACACTGTCACTCTCTGTCACCTACATTGACCATCTCTCTCTCACCCGCTCTGTTACTCTTTCTCACCCACACTGACACTCTCTCCTTCACCCTCTCTGTAACTATCTCTGTCACCGACACTGTCACTCTCTCACGCACACTGTCGCTCTCTCTCTCACCCTCTCTGTCACTCTCTCTCACCCACACTGTCACAGTCTCTCTCACCCTTAGTGTCACTCTCTCTCACCCACACTGACACTCTCTCTCACCAACAGTGTCACTCTCCCTCTCACACACACTGTCACTCTCCCTTTCACCCACACTGACACACTCTCTCACCCACACTGACTCTCTCTCTCACCCCACACTGACACTCACTTTAACACATCCTGTCACCCTCTCTCTCTGACTGATAATGTCATACTCTCTGTCACGCACACTGTCACACTCTCACCCCTACTGTCGCTGTCTCTCTCAGCCACACTGTCACTCTCTCTCACCTACACTGACCCTCTCTCTCTCACCCACTCTGTTACTCTCTCTCACCCACACTGACACTGTCTGTCACCCAGGCTGACACTCTCTCTCACTGGCACTGGCACTCTCTCTCTTAGCAACACTGTCACACTCTCGCAGCCACACTGTCACTCTCTCTCTGACCCACACTGTCTCTCTCCCTCACCCACTGTTTCACTCTCTCTCTCACCCACACTGTCACTCTCTCTGTCACTGACAATGTCACTGTCTCTCACCCACACTGTCACTCTCTCTCTCACCCACTCTGTTACTCTCTTTCTCACCCACACTGACACTCTCTATCTCACACAATGACACACTCTCTCACCCACACTTACAGTTTCTCTCTCCGACACTCTCACCCTCTCTCTCGCCCACACTGAAACACTCTCTCTGACCCAAACTGACACTCTATCTCTCACCAACACTGTCACTCTCTCTCACCCACACTGACACTCTCTCTCACCCACTCTGTCACTCTCTCTCTCTGTCCGACACTGTCATTCTCTCACTCACCGACTCTGTCACTCTTTTACCAACACTGACACACTCTCTCTCTCCTAGACCGTCACCCTCTCTCACCAACACTGTCACACACTCCCTATCACTGTCACTGTCACACACACTGAGACTCTCTCTCACCCACACTTTCCCCTTTTGTCACTGACACTGACTCTCTCTCTCACCAACACCGTTACTCGCTGTCACCCACTCTGTCACTCTCTCTCTCACCGACATTATCATTCTATGTCAACCACAGTGACACTCTTTCTCTCACCCACACAGACACTCTCTCTCACCCACTCTGTCACTCTCTCTCACCCACACTGTCACTCTCTCTCACCAACACTGTCACTCTCTCTCACCCACACTGTTACTCGCTCTCACCCACACTGACACACTCTATCACCAACTCTGTACCTCTCTCTCACCCACATTGTCACCCTCTCTCACCCACACTGCCACTCTCTCTTTCACCAACACTGTCACTCTCTCTTTCAACCACACTGTCAGTCTCTCTGACCTACACTGAAACTCTCTCTCACCCATACTGATATGCTCTCTCTCACCAACACTGTCACGCTCTCTCTCACCCACTCTGTCTCACACTCTCTCTCACCCACACTGTTACTCTCAGGTCCACACTGTCACTCTCTGTCACCCACTCTGTCACTTTCACTCACCCACACTGACCCGCTCCCTCACCCACACTGTCACTGGTCCTCTCACCCACACTGACACACTCTATCACCAACACTATTACTCTCTATCTCACACAATGTCACTCTCATTCTCACCCACTCTCTCACTTTCTCTTTCAACCACACTGTCACTCTCTCTCACCCACACTGAAACACTCTCTCTCACCCAAACTGACACTCTATCTCTCAGCAGCATTATCACACTCTAGCTTACCAACACTGTTACTCTCTCTCACCCACTCTGTCTCTCACTCTGTCTCTCACCCACACTGTTATTCTCTGATCCACACTGTCACTCTCTGTCACCCACTCTGTCACTTTCACTCACCCACACTGACCTGCTCCCTCACCCACACTGTCACTCTCCCTCTCACCCGCACTGACACACTCTATCACCAACACTGTCACTCTCTATCTCACGCAATGTCACTCTCACCCACGCTCTCACTCTCTCTTTCAACCACACTGTCACTCTCTCACCCACACTGAAACACTCTCTCTAACCCAAACTGACACTCTATCTCTCACCAACACAGTCACACTCTCTCTTACCAACACTGTTACTCTCTCTCTCACCCACACTGTCACTCTCTCTCTCTAACCCACACTTTCACTCTCTCTAACCCACACTGTCACTCTCTCTCTCTAACCCACACTTTCACTCTCTCTAACCCACACTGTCCCTCTTTGTCACTGACGCTGTCTCCCTCTCTCTCCAACACTGTTACTCTCTCTCTCACCCACTCTGTGTCACTGTCTCTCTCACCCACACTGTTACTCTCTGACCCACACTGTCACTCTCTCTCTCACCAACACTGTCACTCTCTCTCACCCACTCTGTCACTCTCTCTGTCCGACACTGTCACTTTCTCACTCACCCACACTGTCACTCTTTTATGAACACTGACACACTCTCTCTCTCCCAGACCGTCGCTCTTTCTCACTAACAGTGCACGCTCTCCCTATCACTGTCACACACACTGACACTCTCTCTCACCCACACTGTCCGTCTTTGTCACTGACACTGATTTTCTCTCTCACCAACACTGTTACTCTCACCAACTCTGTCACTCTCTCTCTCACCCACTGTCACTCTCTCTCTCACCGACACTATCACTCTCTCTCACCCACACAGACACTCTATCTCACCCACTCTGTCACTATCTCTCACCCACACTGTCACTCTCTCTCACCCACACTGTCACTCTCTCTCTCACCCACACTGTCACTCTCAATCTCACCAACACTGTCACTCTCTCTCACTCACACTGACACTCTCTCTCACCCATCCTGTCACTCTCACTCTGACCAAAAATGTCACACTCTCTGTCACGGACACTGTCACTCTCTCTCAGCCCCAATGTGACTCTCTCTTTCAATAACACTGACACCCTCTCTCTCTCTCAACCACACGGTCACTCTCTTTCACTCTCTCACTCACTGACACTCTCTGTCTCACCAACACTGGCACACTCTCTCACCCACACTGACACTCTGTCTCTCACCCACACTGTCACTCTCTCTCTAACCCACACAGTCCCTCTTTGTCACTGACACTGACTCCCTCTCACCCACACTGTCTCTCTCTCACCCACACTTACAGTCCCACTCTCACTCACACTGTCGCTCTCCCTCTCACCCACACTGACACTCTCTCTCTGCCATGTCACTGTCTCACCGGCACTGTCACGCTCTCTGTCACCCACTTGTCACTCTCTCTCTCAGCCACACTTTTACTCTCTGACCCACACTGTCACTCTCTCTCACCCACACTGTCGCTCTCTCTCTCAGCCACACTGTCACTCTCCCTCTCACCAACACTGACATTCTCTCCCTCACCCACACTGACACTCTCTCTCAGCCACACTGACACTCTCTCTCTCACTCTCGCTGTCACTCCTCTCTCCCACACTGTCACAGTGTCTGTCACCCTTAGTGTCACTCTCTCTCACACACACTGTCACTCTCTCTCACACACACTGTCACTCTCTCTCACCAACACTGTCACTCTCGCTCTCACCCATACTGACTCTCTCTCACCCCACACTGACAATCTCTTTAACACATCCTGTCACTCTCTCTCTCTGACCGACAATGTCATACTCTCTGTCACGCACACTGTCACGCTCTCACCCCACACTGTCGCTCTCTCTCTCAGCAACACTGTCACTCTCTGTCACCTACATTGACCATCTCTCTCTCACCCGCTTTGTTACTCTTTCTCACCCACACTGACACTCTCTCCTTCACCCTCTCTGTAACTATCTCTGTCACCGACACTGTCACTCTCTCACGCACACTGTCGCTCTCTCTCTCACCCTCTCTGTCACTCTCTCTCACCCACACTGTCACAGTCTCTCTCACCCTTAGTGTCACTCTCTCTCACCCACACTGACACTCTCTCTCACCAACAGTGTCACTCTCCCTCTCACACACACTGTCACTCTCCCTTTCACCCACACTGACACACTCTCTCACCCACACTGACTCTCTCTCTCACCCCACACTGACACTCACTTTAACACATCCTGTCACCCTCTCTCTCTGACTGATAATGTCATACTCTCTGTCACGCACACTGTCACACTCTCACCCCTACTGTCGCTGTCTCTCTCAGCCACACTGTCACTCTCTCTCACCTACACTGACCCTCTCTCTCTCACCCACTCTGTTACTCTCTCTCACCCACACTGACACTGTCTGTCACCCAGGCTGACACTCTCTCTCACTGGCACTGGCACTCTCTCTCTTAGCAACACTGTCACACTCTCGCAGCCACACTGTCACTCTCTCTCTGACCCACACTGTCTCTCTCCCTCACCCACTGTTTCACTCTCTCTCTCACCCACACTGTCACTCTCTCTGTCACTGACAATGTCACTGTCTCTCACCCACACTGTCACTCTCTCTCTCACCCACTCTGTTACTCTCTTTCTCACCCACACTGACACACTCTATCTCACACAATGACACACTCTCTCACCCACACTTACAGTTTCTCTCTCCGACACTCTCACTCTCTCTCTCACCCACACTGAAACACTCTCTCTGACCCAAACTGACACTCTATCTCTCACCAACACTGTCACTCTCTCTCTCACCCACACTGACACTCTCTCTCACCCACTCTGTCACTCTCTCTCTCTGTCCGACACTGTCATTCTCTCACTCACCGACTCTGTCACTCTTTTACCAACACTGACACACTCTCTCTCTCCTAGACCGTCACCCTCTCTCACCAACACTGTCACACACTCCCTATCACTGTCACTGTCACACACACTGAGACTCTCTCTCACCCACACTTTCCCCTTTTGTCACTGACACTGACTCTCTCTCTCACCAACACCGTTACTCGCTGTCACCCACTCTGTCACTCTCTCTCTCACCGACATTATCATTCTATGTCAACCACAGTGACACTCTTTCTCTCACCCACACAGACACTCTCTCTCACCCACTCTGTCACTCTCTCTCACCCACACTGTCACTCTCTCTCACCAACACTGTCACTCTCTCTCACCCACACTGTTACTCGCTCTCACCCACACTGACACACTCTATCACCAACTCTGTACCTCTCTCTCACCCACATTGTCACCCTCTCTCACCCACACTGCCACTCTCTCTTTCACCAACACTGTCACTCTCTCTTTCAACCACACTGTCAGTCTCTCTGACCTACACTGAAACTCTCTCTCACCCATACTGATACGCTCTCTCTCACCAACACTGTCACGCTCTCTCTCACCCACTCTGTCTCACACTCTCTCTCACCCACACTGTTACTCTCAGGTCCACACTGTCACTCTCTGTCACCCACTCTGTCACTTTCACTCACCCACACTGACCCGCTCCCTCACCCACACTGTCACTGGTCCTCTCACCCACACTGACACACTCTATCACCAACACTATTACTCTCTATCTCACACAATGTCACTCTCATTCTCACCCACTCTCTCACTTTCTCTTTCAACCACACTGTCACTCTCTCTCACCCACACTGAAACACTCTCTCTCACCCAAACTGACACTCTATCTCTCAGCAGCATTATCACACTCTAGCTTACCAACACTGTTACTCTCTCTCTCACCCTCACTGTCACTCTCTCTCACCCACTGTCTCTCACTCTGTCTCTCACCCACACTGTTATTCTCTGATCCACACTGTCACTCTCTGTCACCCACTCTGTCACTTTCACTCACCCACACTGACCTGCTCCCTCACCCACACTGTCACTCTCCCTCTCACCCGCACTGACACACTCTATCACCAACACTGTCACTCTCTATCTCACGCAATGTCACTCTCACCCACGCTCTCACTCTCTCTTTCAACCACACTGTCACTCTCTCACCCACACTGAAACACTCTCTCTAACCCAAACTGACACTCTATCTCTCACCAACACAGTCACACTCTCTCTTACCAACACTGTTACTCTCTCTCTCACCCACACTGTCACTCTCTCTCTCTAACCCACACTTTCACTCTCTCTAACCCACACTGTCACTCTCTCTCTCTAACCCACACTTTCACTCTCTCTAACCCACACTGTCCCTCTTTGTCACTGACGCTGTCTCCCTCTCTCTCCAACACTGTTACTCTCTCTCTCACCCACTCTGTGTCACTGTCTCTCTCACCCACACTGTTACTCTCTGACCCACACTGTCACTCTCTCTCTCACCAACACTGTCACTCTCTCTCACCCACTCTGTCACTCTCTCTGTCCGACACTGTCACTTTCTCACTCACCCACACTGTCACTCTTTTATGAACACTGACACACTCTCTCTCTCCCAGACCGTCGCTCTTTCTCACTAACAGTGCACGCTCTCCCTATCACTGTCACACACACTGACACTCCCTCTCACCCACACTGTCTCTCTCTCACCCACACTTACAGTCCCACTCTCACTCACACTGTCGCTCTCCCTCTCACCCACACTGACACTCTCTCTCTGCCATGTCACTGTCTCACCGGCACTGTCACACTCTCTGTCACCCACTCTGTCACTCTCTCTCTCAGCCACACTGTCACTCTTGCTCACCCACACTGACTCTCTCTCTCAACCACACTGTCACTCTCCTTCTCACCCACTCTGTCTCTCTCTCTCTCAGCAACACTGTCACTCTTGCTCACCCACACTGACACACTCTATCACCAACACTGTCACTGTCTATCTCACCCAATGTCACTCTCACTCTCACCCACACTTACAGTCTCTCTCTCTGACACTCTCACTCTCTCTCTCACCCACACTGAAACACTCTCTCTGACCCAAACTGACACTCTATCTCTCACCAACACTGTCACACTCTCCCTATCACTGTCACTGTCACACACACTGAGACTCTCTCTCACCCACACTGTCCCCCTTTGTCACTGACACTGACTCTCTCTCTCACCAACACTGTTACTCTCTCACCAACTCTGTCACTCTCTCTCACCCACTCTGTCACTCTCTCTCTCACCGACATTATCACTCTCTCTCAATCACAGTGACACTCTCTCTCACCCACACAGACACTCTCTCTCACCCACTCTGTCACTCTCTCACCCACACACTCTCTCTCACCCACACAGACACTCTCTCTCACCCACTCTGTCACTCTCTCACCCACACACTCTCTCTCTCACCCACACTGTTCCTCTCGCTCTCACCCATACTGACACTCTCTCTCACCCACACTGTCACTCGCTCTCACCCACACTGACACCCTCTATCACCAACTCTGTCACTCTCTATCTCACATAATGTTACTCTCGCTCCCTCACCCACACTGCCACTCTCTCTTTCACCAACACTGTCACTCTCTCTTCCAACCACACTGTCAGTCTCTCTGACCCACACTGAAACTCTCTCTCACCCATACTGATACTCTCTCTCTCACCAACACTGTTACGCTCTTTCTCACCCACTCTGTCTCACACTCTTTCTCACCCACACTGTTACTCTCTGGTCCACACTGTCACTCTCTGTCACCCACACTGTCACTGTCCCTCTCACCCACACTGACACACTCTATCACCAACACTGTTGCTCTCTATCTCACGCAATGTCACTCTCACTCTCACCCACTCACTCACAGCATTGTCACACTCTAGCTTACCAACACTGTTACTCTCTCTCTCACCCTCACTGTCACTCTCTCTCACCCACTCTGTCTCACTCTGTCTCTCACCCACACTGTTATTCTCTGATCCACACTGTCACTCTCTGTCACCCACTCTGTCACTTTCACTCACCCACACTGACCCGCTCCCTCTCCCACACTGTCACTGTCCCTTTCACCCGCACTGACACACTCTATCACCAACTCTGTCACTTTCTATCTCACGCAATGTCACTCTCACCCACGCTCTCACTCTCTCTTTCAACCACACTGTCACTCTCTCACCCACACTGAAACACTCTCTCTCACCCAAACTGACACTCTCTCTCACCAACACGGTCACACTCTCTCTTACCAACACTGTTACTCTCTCTCTCACCCACACTGTCACTCTCTCTCTCTAACCCACACTTTCACTCTCTCTAACCCACACTTTCACTCTCTCTAACCCACACTGTCCCTCTTTGTCACTGACGCTGTCTCCCTCTCTCTCCAACATTGTTACTCTCTCCCACCCACTCTGTGTCACTGTCTCTCTCACCCACACTGTTACTCTCTGACCCACACTGTCACTCTCTCTCTCTCACCAACACTGTCACTCTCTCTCACCCACTCTGTCACTCTCTCTGTCCGACACTGTCACTTTCTCACTCACCCACACTGTCACACTTTTACGAACACTGACACACTCTCTCTCTCACCCACACAGACAATCTATCTTACCCACTCTGTCACTATCTCTCACCCACACTGTCACTCTCTCTCACCCACAGTCACTCTCTCTCACCCACACTGTCACTCTCAATCTCACCAACACTGTTACTCTCTCTCACCCACACTGACACTCTCTCTCTCACCCATCCTGTCACTGTCTCTCTGACCGACAATGTCACACTCTCTGTCACGGACACTGTCTCTTTCTCTCAGCCCCACTGACACTCTCTCTTTCAACAACACTGACACACTCTCTCTCACCAACACTGTCACTCTCTCTCTCACCCACTCTGTCACTCTCTCACCCACTCTGTCACTCTCTCTTTCAACAAGACTGACACTCTCTCTCACCCGCTCTGTCACTCTTTCTCCCACCAACACTGTCACTCTCTCTCTCACCCACACTGACACTCTCTCTCTCACCCACACTGTCACTCTCTCTCACCCACACTGACACTCTCTCTCTCACCCACACTGTCACTCTCTCTCACCCACACTGACCCCCTCTCTCTGACCGACACTGTCTCTCTCTCTCACCCACACTTACAGTCCCACTCTCACCCACACTGTTGCTCTCTGTCTCTCCGACACTGTCATGCTCTCTTTCAGCAAGACTGACACTCTCTCTCACCCATATTGTCACTCTCTGTCTCACCGGCACTGTCACTCTCTCTCTCACCCATTCTGTCACTCTCCTTCTCACCCACACTGACACACTCTATCACTAACACTGTCACTCTCTATGTCACCGAATGTCCCTCTCACTCTCACCCACAATGTCACTCTCTCTCTCTCTCACCCACACTTACATTCTCTCTCTCCGACCCTCTCACTTTCTCTCTCACCCACACTGACACTTTCTCCCTCACCCATACTGTCACACTCTCCCTCACCCACACTGTCTCTCTATCTCACCCACTCTGTCACTCTCTCTCTCCCCAACACTTTCACTCTCTATCTCACCCACACTGACTCTCTCTCTCTCTCTCACCCACACTGACACTCTCTCTCTCACCCACACTGACACACTCTATCACCAACACTGTCACTCTCTATCTCACCCAATGTCACTCTCTCTCACACACTCTGTCACTCTCTCTCTCCAACACTCTCACTATCTCTCTCAACCACACTGACTCTCCTTCTCTCACCCACACTGATACTCTCTCTCTCACCCACACTGTCACTCTCTTTCTAACCACACAGTTCCTCTTTGTCACTGATACTGAGTCTCTCTCCCCAATACTATTATTCTCTCTCTCACCCACTCTGTCAATCTCTCTCAGCCACACTGTCACTTTCTCTCTCACCCACTCTGTCACTCTCTTTCTCACCCACACTCTCTCTCTCACCCAGACTGACACT
>NW_027274577.1:0-92980 GCF_030028105.1 Mobula birostris
GGGACATTGACAACAACAGCTTCCATCAGTGGCACATTGACAACAGCTTCCATCAGGGGCACATTGACAACAACAGCTTCCATCAGTGGCATATTGAAAACAACTGCTTCCATCAGTGGCATAATGGCAACAGCAGCTTCCATCAGTGGCATAATGACAACAGCTTACATCAGTGGCATATTGACAAGAAAAACTTCCATCAGTGGCATATTGACAAAAACAGCTTCCATCAGTGGCATTTTGACAACAGCTTCCATCAGTGGCATATTGAAAACAACAGTTTCCGTCAGTGGCATATTGACAACAGCTTCCATCAGTGGCATATTGACAACAGCTTCCATGCGTGGCATATTGACAACAACAGCTTCCATCAGTGGCATATTGACAACAGCTTACATCAATGGCATATTGACAAGAACAGATTTCATCAGTGGCATATTGACAACAACAGCTTCCATCAGTGGCATATTGACAACAGCTTCCATCAGTGGCACATTGACAACAGCTTCCGTCAATGGCACAATGACAACAGCTTCCATTAGTGGCATATTGACAGCAGCTTCCATCAGTGGCATAATGACAACAGCGACCATCAGTGGCATATTGACAACAGCAGCTTCCATCAGTGGCATATTGACAACAACAGCTTCCATCAGTGGCATATTGACAACAGCTTCCATCAGTGGCATATTGAAAACAACTGCTTCCATCAGTGGCATATTGACAACCACAGCTTCCATCAGTGGGAAATTGACAACAGCTTCCATCAGTGGCATATTAACAACAACAGCTTCCATCAGTGGCATATTGACAACAGCTTCCATCAGTGGCATAATGGTAACAGCAGCTTCCATCAGTGGCATAAAGAGAACAGCTTCCACCAGTGGCACGTTGAGAACAACAGCTTCCATCAGTGGCATATTGACTACAGTTTCCGTCAGTGGCATAATGACAACATCAACTTCCATCTGTGGCATATTGACAACAACTTTCATCAGTGGCATAATGACAACAGCTTCCATCAGTGGCATATTGACAAGAACTGCTTCCATCAGTGGCATATTGAAAACAGCTTACATCAGAGGCATATTGACAACAGCTTCCATCAGTGGCATATTGACAACAGCATCCATCAGTGGCATATTGAAAACAACTGCTTCCATCAGTGGCATATTGACAACCACAGCTTCCATCAGTGGCATATTGACAACAGCTTCCATCAGTGGCATAATGAAAACAACTGCTTCCATCAGTGGCATATTGACAACCACAGCTTCCATCAGTGGCAAATTGACAACAGCTTCCATCAGTGGCATATTAACAACAACAGCTTCCATCAGTGGCATATTGACAACAGCTGCCATTCAGTGGCATTATGACAAGAACAACTTCCATCAGAGGCATATTGACAACAACAGCTTCCATCAGTGGCATATTGACAACCACAGCTTCCATCAGTGGCATATTGACAACAGCTTCCATCAGTGGCATATTGAAAACAATTGCTTCCATCAGTGGCATACTGACAACCACAGCTTCCATCAGTGGCAAATTGACTACAGCTTCCATCAGTGGCATATTAACAACAACAGCTTCCATCAGTGGCATATTGACAACAGCTTCCATCAGTGGCATAATGGTAACAGCAGCTTCCATCAGTGGCATAAAGACAACAGCTTCCTCCAGTGGCACATTGACAACAACAGCTTCCATCAGTGGCATATTGACAACAGTTTTCGTCAGTGGCAAAATGACAACAGCATCCATCAGTGGCATATTGAAAACAACTGCTTCCATCAGTGGCATATTGACAAGCACAGCTTCCATCAGTGGTATATTGACAACAGCTTCCATCAGTGGCATATTGACAACAACAGGTTCCATCAGTGGCATAATGGCAACAGCAGCTTCCATCAGAGGCATAATGACAAGAGCTTCCATCAGTGGCATATTGACAAGAAAAACTTCCATCAGTGGTATATTGAAAAAACAGCTTCCATCAGTGGCATATTGACAACAGCTTCCATCAGTGGCATATTGAAAACAACTGCTTCCATCAGTGGCAAATTGACAACAGCTTCCATCAGTGGCATATTAACAACAACAGCTTCCATCAGTGGCATATTGACAAGAGCTTCCATCAGTGGCATAATGGTAACAGCAGCTTCCATCAGTGGCATAAAGACAACAGCTTCCTCCAGTGGCACATTGACAACAACAGCTTCCATCAGTGGCATATTGACAACAGTTTCCGTCAGTGGCAAAATGACAACAACAAATTCCATCAGTGGCATATTGACAACAACTTTCATCAGTGGCATATTGACAAGAACTGCTTCCATCAGTGGCATATTGAAAACAGCTTCCATCAGTGGCATATTCACAACAGCATCCATCAGTGGCATATTGAAAACAACTGCTTCCATCAGTGGCATATTGACAACCACAGCTTCCATCAGTGGTATATTGACAAAAGCTTCCATCAGTGGCATATTGACAACAACAGGTTCCATCAGTGGCATATTGACAACAGCTTCCATCAATGGCATATTGAAAACAACTGCTTCCATCAGTGGCATATTGACAACCACAGCTTCCATCAGTGGAATATTGATAACAGCTTCCATCAGTGGCATAATGGTAACAGCAGCTTCCATCAGTGGCATAAAGACAACAGCTTCCACCAGTGGGACATTGACAACAACAGCTTCCATCAGTGGCATATTGACAACAGTTTCTGTCAGTGGCATAATGACAACAACAAATTCCATCAGTGGCACATTGACAACAACTTTCATCAGTGGCATATTGACAACAGCTTCCATCAGTGGCATATTGACAAGAACTGCTTCCATCAGTAGCATATTGAAAACAGCTTCCATCAGTGGCATATTGACAACAGCATCCATCAGTGGCATATTGAAAACAACTGCTTCCATCAGTGGCATATTGACAACAACAGCTTCCATCAGTGGGATATTGACAACAGCTTCCATCAGTGGCATATTAACAACAACAGCTTCCATCAGTGGCATATTGACAAGAGCTTCCATCAGTGGCATAATGGTAAAAGCAGCTTCCATCAGTGGCATAAAGACAACAGCTTCCTCCAGTGGCACATTGACAACAACAGCTTCCATCAGTGGCATATTGACAACAGTTTCCGTCAGTGGCAAAATGACAACAACAAATTCCATCAGTGGCATATTGACAACAACTTTCATCAGTGGCATATTGACAAGAACTGCTTCCATCAGTGGCATATTGAAAACAGCTTCCATCAGTGGCATATTGACAACAGCATCCATCAGTGGCATATTGAAAACAACTGCTTCCATCAGTGGCATATTGACAACCACAGCTTCCATCAGTGGTATATTGACAACAGCTTCCGTCAATGGCACAATGACAACAGCTTCCATCAGTGGCATATTGACAGCAGCTTCCATCAGTGGCATAATGACAACAGCTTCCATCAGTGGCATATTGACAACAACAGCTTCCATCAGTGGCATATTGACAACAACAGCTTCCATCAGTGGCATATTGACAACAGCTTACATCAATGGCATATTGACAAGAACAGATTTCATCAGTAGCATATTGACAACAACAGCTTCCATCAGTGGCATATTGACAACAGCTTCCATCAGTGGCACATTGACAACAGCTTCCGTCAATGGCACAATGACAACAGCTTCCATCAGTGGCATATTGACCGCAGCTTCCATCAATGGCATAATGACAACAGCTTCCATCAGTGGCATATTGACAACAACAGCTTCCATCAGTGGCATATTGGCAACAACAGCTTCCATCAGTGGCATATTGACAACAACAGCTTCCATCAGTGACATATTGAAAGCGGCTTCCATCAGTGGCATAATGACAACAGCTTCCATGAGTGGCATATTGACAACAACAGCTTCCATCAGTGGCATATTGACTACAGCTTCCGTCAGAGGCATAATGACAACAACAACTTCCATCAGTGGCGTATTGACAAAAGCTTCCATCAGTGGGACATTGACAACAACAGCTTCCATCAGTGGCACATTGACAACAGCTTCCATCAGGGGCACATTGACAACAACAATTTCCATCAGTGGCATATTGACAACAACTTCCATCAGTGGCATATTGACAACAGCTTCCATCAGTGGCATATTGACAAGAACTGCTTCCATCAGTGGCATATTGACAACAGCTTCCATCAGAGGCATATTGACAACAGCTTCCATCAATGGCATATTGACAAGAACAGCTTCCATCAGTGGCATATTGACAACAACAGCTTCCATCAGTGGCATATTGACAACAGCTTCCATCAGTGGCATATTGACAACACTATCCATCAGTGGCATATTGAAAACAACTGCTTCCATCAGTGGCATATTGACAACCACAGCTTCCATCAGTGATATATTGACAACAGCTTCCATCAGTGGCATATTGAAAACAACTGCTTCCATTAGTGGCATATTGACAACCACAGCTTCCATCAGTGGGAAATTGACAACAGCTTCCATCAGTGGCATACTAACAACAACAGCTTCCATCAGTGGCATATTGACAACAGCTTCCATCAGTGGCATAATGGTAACAGCAGCTTCCATCAGTGGCATAAAGAGAACAGCTTCCACCAGTGGCAAATTGACAACAACAGCTTCCATCAGTGGCATATTGACAAAAACTTTCATCAGTGGCATAATGACAACAGCTTCCATCAGTGGCATATTGACAAGAACTGCTTCCATCAGTGGCATATTGAAAACAGCTTACAACAGAGGCATATTGACAACAGCATCCATCAGTGGCATATTTAAAACAACTGCTTCCATCAGTGGGATATTGACAACCACAGCTTCCATCAGTGGCATATTGACAACAGCTTCCATCAGTGGCATATTGACAACAGCTTCCATCAGTGGCATAAAGGTAAAAGCAGCTTCCATCAGTGGCATAAAGACAACAACTGCCATCAGTGGCATATTAACAACAACAGCTTCCATCACTGGCATAATGGTAACAGCAGCTTCCATCAGTGGCATAAAGACAACAGCTGTCATCAGTGGCATAATGACAAGAACAACTTCCATCAGAGGCATATTGACAAAAACAGCTTCCATCAGTGGCATATTGACAACAGCTTCCGTCAGTGGTATATTGACAACAACAGGTTCCATCAGTGGCATATTGACAACAGCTTCCATCAGTGGCATAATGGCAACGGCAGCTTCCATCAGTGGCATATTGACAAGAATAATTTCCATCAGTTGCATATTGACAACAACAACTTCCATCAGTGGCATATTGACAACAGCTTCTGTCAATGGCATATTGACAACAACAGCTTCCATCAGTGGCATAATGGCAACAGCAGCTTCCATCAGTGGCATAATGACAACAGCTTACATCAGTGGCATATTGACAAGAAAAACTTCCATCAGTGGCATATTGACAAAAACAGCTTCCATCAGTGGCATTTTGACAACAGCTTCCATCAGTGGCATATTGAAAACAACAGTTTCCGTCAGTGGCATATTGACAACAGCTTCCATCAGTGGCATATTGACAACAGCTTCCATGAGTGGCATATTGACAACAACAGCTTCCATCAGTGGCATATTGACAACAGCTTACATCAATGGCATATTGACAAGAACAGATTTCATCAGTGGCATATTGACAACAACAGCTTCCATCAGTGGCATATTGACAACAGCTTCCATCAGTGGCACATTGACAACAGCTTCCGTCAATGGCACAATGACAACAGCTTCCATTAGTGGCATATTGACAGCAGCTTCCATCAGTGGCATAATGACAACAGCGACCATCAGTGGCATATTGACAACAGCAGCTTCCATCAGTGGCATATTGACAACAACAGCTTCCATCAGTGGCATATTGACAACAGCTTCCATCAGTGGCATATTGAAAACAACTGCTTCCATCAGTGGCATATTGACAACCACAGCTTCCATCAGTGGGAAATTGACAACAGCTTCCATCAGTGGCATATTAACAACAACAGCTTCCATCAGTGGCATATTGACAACAGCTTCCATCAGTGGCATAATGGTAACAGCAGCTTCCATCAGTGGCATAAAGAGAACAGCTTCCACCAGTGGCACGTTGAGAACAACAGCTTCCATCAGTGGCATATTCACTACAGTTTCCGTCAGTGGCATAATGACAACATCAACTTCCATCTGTGGCATATTGACAACAACTTTCATCAGTGGCATAATGACAACAGCTTCCATCAGTGGCATATTGACAAGAACTGCTTCCATCAGTGGCATATTGAAAACAGCTTACATCAGAGGCATATTGACAACAGCTTCCATCAGTGGCATATTGACAACAGCATCCATCAGTGGCATATTGAAAACAACTGCTTCCATCAGTGGCATATTGACAACCACAGCTTCCATCAGTGGCATATTGACAACAGCTTCCATCAGTGGCATAATGAAAACAACTGCTTCCATCAATGGCATATTGACAACCACAGCTTCCATCAGTGGCAAATTGACAACAGCTTCCATCAGTGGCATAATAACAACAACAGCTTCCATCAGTGGCATATTGACAACAGCTGCCATCAGTGGCATTATGACAAGAACAACTTCCATCAGAGGCATATTGACAACAACAGCTTCCATCAGTGGCATATTGACAACCAGAGCTTCCATCAGTGGCATATTGACAACAGCTTCCATCAGTGGCATATTGAAAACAATTGCTTCCATCAGTGGCATATTGACAACAGTTTTCGTCAGTGGCAAAATGACAACAGCTTCCATCAGTGGCATATTGACAACAACAGGTTCCATCAGTGGCATATTGACAACAGCTTCCATCAGTGGCATAATGGCAACGGCAGCTTCCATCAGTGGCATATGACAAGAATAATTTCCATCAGTGGCATATTGACAACAACAGCTTCCATCAGTGGCATATTGACAACAGCTTCCGTCAAAGGCATATTGACAACAACAGCTTCCATCAGTGGCATAATGGCAACAGAAGCTTCCATCAGAGGCATAATGACAAGAGCTTCCATCAGTGGCATATTGACAAGAAAAACTTCCATCAGTGGCATATTGAAAAAACAGCTTCCATCAGTGGCATATTGACAACAGCTTCCATCAGTGGCATATTGAAAACAACTGCTTCCATCAGTGGCAAATTGACAACAGCTTCCATCAGTGGCATATTAACAACAACAGCTTCCATCAGTGGCATATTGACAAGAGCTTCCATCAGTGGCATAATGGTAACAGCAGCTTCCATCAGTGGCATAAAGACAACAGCTTCCTCCAGTGGCACATTGACAACAACAGCTTCCATCAGTGGCATATTGACAACATTTTCCGTCAGTGGCAAAATGACAACAACAAATTCCATCAGTGGCATATTGACAACAACTTTCATCAGTGGCATATTGACAAGAACTGCTTCCATCAGTGGCATATTGAAAACAGCTTCCATCAGTGGCATATTGACAACAGCATCCATCAGTGGCATATTGAAAACAACTGCTTCCATCAGTGGCATATTGACAACCACAGCTTCCATCAGTGGTATATTGACAACAGCTTCCATCAGTGGCATATTGACAACAACAGGTTCCATCAGTGGCATATTGACAACAGCTTCCATCAATGGCATATTGAAAACAACTGCTTCCATCAGTGGCATATTGACAACCACAGCTTCCATCAGTGGAATATTGATAACAGCTTCCATCAGTGGCATAATGGTAACAGCAGCTTCCATCAGTGGCATAAAGACAACAGCTTCCACCAGTGGGACATTGACAACAACAGCTTCCATCAGTGGCATATTGACAACAGTTTCCGTCAGTGGCATAATGACAACAACAAATTCCATCAGTGGCACATTGACAACAACTTTCATCAGTGGCATATTGACAACAGCTTCCATCAGTGGCATATTGACAAGAACTGCTTCCATCAGTAGCATATTGAAAACAGCTTCCATCAGTGGCATATTGACAACAGCATCCATCAGTGGCATATTGAAAACAACTGCTTCCATCAGTGGCATATTGACAACAACAGCTTCCATCAGTGGGATATTGACAACAGCTTCCATCAGTGGCATATTAACAACAACAGCTTCCATCAGTGGCATATTGACAAGAGCTTCCATTAGTGGCATAATGGTAAAAGCAGCTTCCATCAGTGGCATAAAGACAACAGCTTCCTCCAGTGGCACATTGACAACAACAGCTTCCATCAGTGGCATATTGACAACAGTTTCCGTCAGTGGCAAAATGACAACAACAAATTCCATCAGTGGCATATTGACAACAACTTTCATCAGTGGCATATTGACAAGAACTGCTTCCATCAGTGGCATATTGAAAACAGCTTCCATCAGTGGCATATTGACAACAGCATCCATCAGTGGCATATTGAAAACAACTGCTTCCATCAGTGGGATATTGACAACCACAGCTTCCATCAGTGGCATATTGACAACAGCTTCCATCAGTGGCATATTGACAACAGCTTCCATCAGTGGCATAAAGGTAAAAGCAGCTTCCATCAGTGGCATAAAGACAACAACAGCCATCAGTGGCATATTAACAACAACAGCTTCCATCAGTGGCATAATGGTAACAGCAGCTTCCATCAGTGGCATAAAGACAACAGCTGTCATCAGTGGCATAATGACAAGAACAACTTCCATCAGAGGCATATTGACAAAAACAGCTTCCATCAGTGGCATATTGACAACAGCTTCCGTCAGTGGTATATTGACAACAACAGGTTCCATCAGTGGCATATTGACAACAGCTTCCATCAGTGGCATAATGGCAACGGCAGCTTCCATCAGTGGCATATTGACAAGAATAATTTCCATCAGTTGCATATTGACAACAACAACTTCCATCAGTGGCATATTGACAACAGCTTCTGTCAATGGCATATTGACAACAACAGCTTCCATCAGTGGCATAATGGCAACAGCAGCTTCCATCAGTGGCATAATGACAACAGCTTACATCAGTGGCATATTGACAAGAAAAACTTCCATCAGTGGCATATTGACAAAAACAGCTTCCATCAGTGGCATTTTGACAACAGCTTCCATCAGTGGCATATTGAAAACAACAGTTTCCGTCAGTGGCATATTGACAACAGCTTCCATCAGTGGCATATTGACAACAGCTTCCATGAGTGGCATATTGACAACAACAGCTTCCATCAGTGGCATATTGACAACAGCTTACATCAATGGCATATTGACAAGAACAGATTTCATCAGTGGCATATTGACAACAACAGCTTCCATCAGTGGCATATTGACAACAGCTTCCATCAGTGGCACATTGACAACAGCTTCCGTCAATGGCACAATGACAACAGCTTCCATTAGTGGCATATTGACAGCAGCTTCCATCAGTGGCATAATGACAACAGCGACCATCAGTGGCATATTGACAACAGCAGCTTCCATCAGTGGCATATTGACAACAACAGCTTCCATCAGTGGCATATTGACAACAGCTTCCATCAGTGGCATATTGAAAACAACTGCTTCCATCAGTGGCATATTGACAACGACAGCTTCCATCAGTGGGAAATTGACAACAGCTTCCATCAGTGGCATATTAACAACAACAGCTTCCATCAGTGGCATATTGACAACAGCTTCCATCAGTGGCATAATGGTAACAGCAGCTTCCATCAGTGGCATAAAGAGAACAGCTTCCACCAGTGGCACGTTGAGAACAACAGCTTCCATCAGTGGCATATTGACTACAGTTTCCGTCAGTGGCATAATGACAACATCAACTTCCATCTGTGGCATATTGACAACAACTTTCATCAGTGGCATAATGACAACAGCTTCCATCAGTGGCATATTGACAAGAACTGCTTCCATCAGTGGCACATTGAAAACAGCTTACATCAGAGGCATATTGACAACAGCTTCCATCAGTGGCATATTGACAACAGCATCCATCAGTGGCATATTGAAAACAACTGCTTCCATCAGTGGCATATTGACAACCACAGCTTCCATCAGTGGCATATTGACAACAGCTTCCATCAGTGGCATAATGAAAACAACTGCTTCCATCAGTGGCATATTGACAACCACAGCTTCCATCAGTGGCAAATTGACAACAGCTTCCATCAGTGGCATAATAACAACAACAGCTTCCATCAGTGGCATATTGACAACAGCTGCCATCAGTGGCATTATGACAAGAAGAACTTCCATCAGAGGCATATTGACAACAACAGCTTCCATCAGTGGCATATTGACAACCAGAGCTTCCATCAGTGGCATATTGACAACAGCTTCCATCAGTGGCATATTGAAAACAATTGCTTCCATCAGTGGCATATTGACAACCACAGCTTCCATCAGTGGCAAATTGACTACAGCTTCCATCAGTGGCATATTAACAACAACAGCTTCCAGCAGTGGCATATTGACAACAGCTTCCATCAGTGGCAGAATGGTAACAGCAGCTTCCATCAGTGGCATAAAGACAACAGCTTCCTCCAGTGGCACATTGACAACAACAGCTTCCATCAGTGGCATATTGACAACAGTTTTCGTCAGTGGCAAAATGACAACAGCTTCCATCAGTGGCATATTGACAACAACAGGTTCCATCAGTGGCATATTGACAACAGCTTCCATCAGTGGCATAATGGCAACGGCAGCTTCCATCAGTGGCATATGACAAGAATAATTTCCATCAGTGGCATATTGACAACAACAGCTTCCATCAGTGGCATATTGACAACAGCTTCCGTCAAAGGCATATTGACAACAACAGCTTCCATCAGTGGCATAATGGCAACAGCAGCTTCCATCAGAGGCATAATGACAAGAGCTTCCATCAGTGGCATATTGACAAGAAAAACTTCCATCAGTGGCATATTGAAAAAACAGCTTCCATCAGTGGCATATTGACAACAGCTTCCATCAGTGGCATATTGAAAACAACTGCTTCCATCAGTGGCAAATTGACAACAGCTTCCATCAGTGGCATATTAACAACAACAGCTTCCATCAGTGGCATATTGACAAGAGCTTCCATCAGTGGCATAATGGTAACAGCAGCTTCCATCAGTGGCATAAAGACAACAGCTTCCTCCAGTGGCACATTGACAACAACAGCTTCCATCAGTGGCATATTGACAACAGTTTCCGTCAGTGGCAAAATGACAACAACAAATTCCATCAGTGGCATATTGACAACAACTTTCATCAGTGGCATATTGACAAGAACTGCTTCCATCAGTGGCATATTGAAAACAGCTTCCATCAGTGGCATATTGACAACAGCATCCATCAGTGGCATATTGAAAACAACTGCTTCCATCAGTGGCATATTGACAACCACAGCTTCCATCAGTGGTATATTGACAACAGCTTCCATCAGTGGCATATTGACAACAACAGGTTCCATCAGTGGCATATTGACAACAGCTTCCATCAATGGCATATTGAAAACAACTGCTTCCATCAGTGGCATATTGACAACCACAGCTTCCATCAGTGGAATATTGATAACAGCTTCCATCAGTGGCATAATGGTAACAGCAGCTTCCATCAGTGGCATAAAGACAACAGCTTCCACCAGTGGGACATTGACAACAACAGCTTCCATCAGTGGCATATTGACAACAGTTTCCGTCAGTGGCATAATGACAACAACAAATTCCATCAGTGGCACATTGACAACAACTTTCATCAGTGGCATATTGACAACAGCTTCCATCAGTGGCATATTGACAAGAACTGCTTCCATCAGTCGCATATTGAAAACAGCTTCCATCAGTGGCATATTGACAACAGCATCCATCAGTGGCATATTGAAAACAACTGCTTCCATCAGTGGCATATTGACAACAACAGCTTCCATCAGTGGGATATTGACAACAGCTTCCATCAGTGGCATATTAACAACAACAGCTTCCATCAGTGGCATATTGACAAGAGCTTCCATCAGTGGCATAATGGTAAAAGCAGCTTCCATCAGTGGCATAAAGACAACAGCTTCCTCCAGTGGCACATTGACAACAACAGCTTCCATCAGTGGCATATTGACAACAGTTTCCGTCAGTGGCAAAATGAGAACAACAAATTCCATCAGTGGCATATTGACAACAACTTTCATCAGTGGCATATTGACAAGAACTGCTTCCATCAGTGGCATATTGAAAACAGCTTCCATCAGTGGCATATTGACAACAGCATCCATCAGTGGCATATTGAAAACAACTGCTTCCATCAGTGGCATATTGACAACCACAGCTTCCATCAGTGGTATATTGACAACAGCTTCCGTCAATGGCACAATGACAGCAGCTTCCATCAGTGGCATATTGACAGCAGCTTCCATCAGTGGCATAATGACAACAGCTTCCATCAGTGGCATATTGACAACAACAGCTTCCATCAGTGGCATATTGACAACAACAGCTTCCATCAGTGGCATATTGAAAGCAGCTTCCATCAGTGGCATATTGACTACAGCTTCCGTCAGAGGCATAATGACAACAACAACTTCCATCAGTGGCGTATTGACAACAGCTTCCATCAGTGGGACATTGACAACAACAACTTCCATCAGTGGCATATTGACAACAACTTCCATCAGTGGCATATTGACTACAGCTTCCATCAGTGGCATATTGACAAGAACTGCTTCCATCAGTGGCATATTGACAACAGCGTCCATCAGTGGCATATTGACAACAACAGCTTCCATCAGTGGCATATTGAAAACAGCTTCCATCAGTGGCATAATGACAACAGCTTCCATCAGTGGCATAATGACAACAACAGCTTCCATCAGTGGCATATTGACAACAGCTTACATCAATGGCATATTGACAAGAACAGATTTCATCAGTAGCATATTGACAACAACAGCTTCCATCAGTGGCATATTGACAACAGCTTCCATCAGTGGCACATTGACAACAGCTTCCGTCAATGTCACAATGACAACAGCTTCCATCAGTGGCATATTGACAGCAGCTTCCATCAATGGCATAATGACAACAGCTTCCATCAGTGGCATATTGACAACAACAGCTTCCATCAGTGGCATATTGGGAACAACAGCTTCCATCAGTGGCATATTGACAACAACAGCTTCCATCAGTGACATATTGAAAGCAGCTTCCATCAGTGGCATAATGACAACAGCTTCCATCAGTGGCATATTGACAACAACAGCTTCCATCAGTGGCATATTGACTACAGCTTCCGTCAGAGGCATAATGACAACGACAACTTCCATCAGTGGCGTATTGACAACAGCTTCCATCAGTGGGACACTGACAACAACAGCTTCCATCAGTGGCACATTGACAACAGCTTCCATCAGGGGCACATTGACAACAACAACTTCCATCAGTGGCATATTGACAACAACTTCCATCAGTGGCATATTGACAACAGCTTCCATCAGTGGCATATTGACAAGAACTGCTTCCATCAGTGGCATATTGACAACAGCTTCCATCAGTGGCATATTGACAACAGCTTCCATCAATGGCATATTGACAAGAACAGCTTCCATCAGTGGCATATTGACAACAACAGCTTGCATCAGTGGCATATTGACAACAGCATCCATCAGTGGCATATTGACAACAGCATCCATCAATGGCATATTGAAAACAACTGCTTCCATCAGTGGCATATTGACAACCACAGCTTCCATCAATGATATATTGACAACAGCTTCCATCAGCGGCATAATGGCAACAGCAGCTTCCATCAGTGGCATAATGAGAACAGCTTCCATCAGTGGCATATTGACAAGAAAAACTTCCATCAGTGGCATATTGACAAAAACAGCTTCCATCAGTGGCATATTGACAACAGCTTCCATCAGTGGCATATTGAAAACAAAAGTTTCCATCAGTGGCATATTGACAACAGCTTCCATCAGTGGCATATTGACAACAGCTTCCATCAGTGGCATATTGACAACAGCTTACATCAATGGCATATTGACAAGAACAGATTTCATCAGTGGCATATTGACAACAACAGCTTCCATCAGTGGCATATTGACAACAGCTTCCATCAGTGGCACATTGACAACAGCTTCCGTCAATGGCACAATGACAACAGCTTCCATCAGTGGCATATTGACAGCAGCTTCCATCAGTGGCATAATGACAACAGCATCCATTAGTGGCATATTGACAACAACAGCTTCCATCAGTGGCATACTGAAAGCAGCTTCCATCAGTGGCATAATGAAAACAGCTTCCATCAGTGGCATATTGACAACAGCTTACACCAGTGGCACATTGACAACAACAGCTTCCATCAGTGGCATATTGACAACAGCTTACACCAGTGGCACATTGACAACAACAGCTTCCATCAGTGGCATATTGACTACAGCTTCCGTCAGAGGCATAATGACAACAACAACTTCCATCAGTGGCGTATTGACAACAGCTTCTATCAGTGGGACATTGACAACAACAGCTTCCATGAATGGCACATTGACAACAGATCCATCAGGGGCACATTGACAACAACAGCTTCCATCAGTGGCATATTGACTACAGCTTCCGTCAGAGGCATAATGACAACAACAACTTCCATCAGTGGCATATTGACAACAGCTTCCATCAGTGGCATATTGACAAGAACTGCTTCCATCAGTGGCATATTGACAACAGCGTCCATCATTGGCATATTGACAAGAACAGCTTCCATCAGTAGCATATTGAAAACAGCTTCCATCAGTGGCATAATGACAACAGCTTCCATCAGTGGCATAATGACAACAACAGCTTCCATCAGTGGCATATTGACAACAGCTTACATCAATGGCATATTGACAAGAACAGATTTCATCAGTAGCATATTGACAACAACAGCTTCCATCAGTGGCATATTGACAACAGCTTCCATCAGTGGCACATTGACAACAGCTTCCGTCAATGGCACAATGACAACAGCTTCCTTCAGTGGCATATTGACAGCAGCTTCCATCAATGGCATAATGACAACAGCTTCCATCAGTGGCATATTGACAACAACAGCTTCCATCAGTGGCATATTGGCAACAACAGCTTCCATCAGTGGCATATTGACAACAACAGCTTCCATCAGTGACATATTGAAAGCAGCTTCCATCAGTGGCATAATGACAACAGCTTCCATGAGTGGCATATTGACAACAACAGCTTCCATCAGTGGCATATTGACCACAGCTTCCGTCAGAGGCATAATGACAACAACAACTTCCATCAGTGGCGTATTGACAAAAGCTTCCATCAGTGGGACATTGACAACAACAGCTTCCATCAGTGGCACATTGACAACAGCTTCCATCAGGGGCACATTGACAACAACAATTTCCATCAGTGGCATATTGACAACAACTTCCATCAGTGGCATATTGACAACAGCTTCCATCAGTGGCATATTGACAAGAACAGCTTCCATCAGTGGCATATTGACAACAACAGCTTCCATCAGTGGCATATTGACAACAGCTTCCATCAGTGGCATATTGACAACAGCATCCATCAGTGGCATATTGAAAACAACTGCTTCCATCAGTGGCATATTGACAACCACAGCTTCCATCAGTGATATATTGACAACAGCTTCCATCAGTGGCATATTGAAAACAACTGCTTCCATCAGTGGCATATTGACAACCACAGCTTCCATCAGTGGGAAATTGACAACAGCTTCCATCAGTGGCATATTAACAACAACAGCTTCCATCAGTGGCATATTGACAACAGCTTCCATCAGTGGCATAATGGTAACAGCAGCTTCCATCAGTGGCATAAAGAGAACAGCTTCCACCAGTGGCACATTGACAACAACAGCTTCCATCAGTGGCATATTGACAACAACTTTCATCAGTGGCATAATGACAACAGCTTCCATCAGTGGCATATTGACAAGAACTGCTTCCATCAGTGGCATATTGAAAACAGCTTACATCAGAGGCATATTGACAACAGCATCCATCAGTGGCATATTTAAAACAACTGCTTCCATCAGTGGGATATTGACAACCACAGCTTCCATCAGTGGCATATTGACAACAGCTTCCATCAGTGGCATAAAGGTAAAAGCAGCTTCCATCAGTGGCATAAAGACAACAACTGCCATCAGTGGCATATTAACAACAACAGCTTCCATCAGTGGCATAATGGTAACAGCAGCTTCCATCAGTGGCATAAAGACAACAGCTGTCATCAGTGGCATAATGACAAGAACAACTTCCATCAGAGGCATATTGACAACAACAGCTTCCATCAGTGGCATATTGACAACAGCTTCCGTCAGTGGTATATTGACAACAACAGGTTCCATCAGTGGCATATTGACAACAGCTTCCATCAGTGGCATAATGGCAACGGCAGCTTCCATCAGTGGCATTTTGACAACAGCTTCCATCAGTGGCATATTGAAAACAACAGTTTCCGTCAGTGGCATATTGACAACAGCTTCCATCAGTGGCATATTGACAACAGCTTCCATGAGTGGCATATTGACAACAACAGCTTCCATCAGTGGCATATTGACAACAGCTTACATCAATGGCATATTGACAAGAACAGATTTCATCAGTGGCATATTGACAACAACAGCTTCCATCAGTGGCATATTGACAACAGCTTCCATCAGTGGCACATTGACAACAGCTTCCGTCAATGGCACAATGACAACAGCTTCCATTAGTGGCATATTGACAGCAGCTTCCATCAGTGGCATAATGACAACAGCGACCATCAGTGGCATATTGACAACAGCAGCTTCCATCAGTGGCATATTGACAACAACAGCTTCCATCAGTGGCATATTGACAACAGCTTCCATCAGTGGCATATTGAAAACAACTGCTTCCATCGGTGGCATATTGACAACCACAGCTTCCATCAGTGGGAAATTGACAACAGCTTCCATCAGTGGCATATTAACAACAACAGCTTCCATCAGTGGCATATTGACAACAGCTTCCATCAGTGGCATAATGGTAACAGCAGCTTCCATCAGTGGCATAAAGAGAACAGCTTCCACCAGTGGCACGTTGAGAACAACAGCTTCCATCAGTGGCATATTGACTACAGTTTCCGTCAGTGGCATAATGACAACATCAACTTCCATCTGTGGCATATTGACAACAACTTTCATCAGTGGCATAATGACAACAGCTTCCATCAGTGGCATATTGACAAGAACTGCTTCCATCAGTGGCATATTGAAAACAGCTTACATCAGAGGCATATTGACAACAGCTTCCATCAGTGGCATATTGACAACAGCATCCATCAGTGGCATATTGAAAACAACTGCTTCCATCAGTGGCATATTGACAACAGCATCCATCAGTGGCATATTGAAAACAACTGCTTCCATCAGTGGCATATTGACAACCACAGCTTCCATCAGTGGCATATTGACAACAGCTTCCATCAGTGGCATAATGAAAACAACTGCTTCCATCAGTGGCATATTGACAACCACAGCTTCCATCAGTGGCAAATTGACAACAGCTTCCATCAGTGGCATATTAACAACAACAGCTTCCATGAGTGGCATATTGACAACAGCTGCCATCAGTGGCATTATGACAAGAACAACATCCATCAGAGGCATATTGACAACAACAGCTTCCATCAGTGGCATATTGACCGCAGCTTCCATCAATGGCATAATGACAACAGCTTCCATCAGTGGCATATTGACAACAACAGCTTCCATCAGTGGCATATTGGCAACAACAGCTTCCATCAGTGGCATATTGACAACAACAGCTTCCATCAGTGACATATTGAAAGCAGCTTCCATCAGTGGCATAATGACAACAGCTTCCATGAGTGGCATATTGACAACAACAGCTTCCATCAGTGGCATATTGACTACAGCTTCCGTCAGAGGCATAATGACAACAACAACTTCCATCAGTGGCGTATTGACAACAGCTTCCATCAGTGGGACATTGACAACAACAGCTTCCATCAGTGGCACATTGACAACAGCTTCCATCAGGGGCACATTGACAACAACAATTTCCATCAGTGGCATATTGACAACAACTTCCATCAGTGGCATATTGACAACAGCTTCCATCAGTGGCATATTGACAAGAACTGCTTCCATCAGTGGCATATTGACAACAGCTTCCATCAGAGGCATATTGACAACAGCTTCCATCAATGGCATATTGACAAGAACAGCTTCCATCAGTGGCATATTGACAACAACAGCTTCCATCAGTGGCATATTGACAACAGCTTCCATCAGTGGCATATTGACAACAGCATCCATCAGTGGCATATTGAAAACAACTGCTTCCAGCAGTGGCATATTGACAACCACAGCTTCCATCAGTGATATATTGACAACAGCTTCCATCAGTGGCATATTGAAAACAACTGCTTCCATCAGTGGCATATTGACAACCACAGCTTCCATCAGTGGGAAATTGACAACAGCTTCCATCAGTGGCATATTAACAACAACAGCTTCCATCAGTGGCATATTGACAACAGCTTCCATCAGTGGCATAATGGTAACAGCAGCTTCCATCAGTGGCATAAAGAGAACAGCTTCCACCAGTGGCACATTGACAACAACAGCTTCCATCAGTGGCATATTGACAACAACTTTCATCAGTGGCATAATGACAACAGCTTCCATCAGTGGCATATTGACAAGAACTGCTTCCATCAGTGGCATATTGACAACCACAGCTTCCATCAGTGGGAAATTGACAACAGCTTCCATCAGTGGCATATTAACAACAACAGCTTCCATCAGTGGCATATTGACAACAGCTTCCATCAGTGGCATAATGGTAACAGCAGCTTCCATCAGTGGCATAAAGAGAACAGCTTCCACCAGTGGCACATTGACAACAACAGCTTCCATCAGTGGCATATTGACAACAACTTTCATCAGTGGCATAATGACAACAGCTTCCATCAGTGGCATATTGACAAGAACTGCTTCCATCAGTGGCATATTGAAAACAACAGTTTCCGTCAGTGGCATATTGACAACAGCTTCCATCAGTGGCATATTGACAACAGCTTCCATGAGTGGCATATTGACAACAACAGCTTCCATCAGTGGCATATTGACAACAGCTTACATCAATGGCATATTGACAAGAACAGATTTCATCAGTGGCATATTGACAACAACAGCTTCCATCAGTGGCATATTGACAACAGCTTCCATCAGTGGCACATTGACAACAGCTTCCATCAATGGCACAATGACAACAGCTTCCATTAGTGGCATATTGACAGCAGCTTCCATCAGTGGCATAATGACAACAGCGACCATCAGTGGCATATTGACAACAGCAGCTTCCATCAGTGGCATATTGACAACAACAGCTTCCATCAGTGGCATATTGACAACAGCTTCCATCAGTGGCATATTGACAAGAACTGCTTCCATCAGTGGCATATCGACAACAGCGTCCATCATTGGCATATTGACAACAACAGCTTCCATCAGTAGCATATTGAAAACAGCTTCCATCAGTGGCATAATGACAACAGCTTCCATCAGTGGCATAATGACAACAACAGCTTCCATCAGTGGCATATTGACAACAGCTTACATCAATGGCATATTGACAAGAACAGATTTCATCAGTAGCATATTGACAACAACAGCTTCCATCAGTGGCATATTGACAACAGCTTCCATCAGTGGCACATTGACAACAGCTTCCGTCAATGGCACAATGACAACAGCTTCCTTCAGTGGCATATTGACAGCAGCTTCCATCAATGGCATAATGACAACAGCTTCCATCAGTGGCATATTGACAACAACAGCTTCCATCAGTGGCATATTGGCAACAACAGCTTCCATCAGTGGCATATTGACAACAACAGCTTCCATCAGTGACATATTGAAAGCAGCTTCCATCAGTGGCATAATGACAGCAGCTTCCATGAGTGGCATATTGACAACAACAGCTTCCATCAGTGGCACATTGACAACAGCTTCCATCAGGGGCACATTGACAACAACAATTTCCATCAGTGGCATATTGACAACAACTTCCATCAGTGGCATATTGACAACAGCTTCCATCAGTGGCATATTGACAAGAACAGCTTCCATCAGTGGCATATTGACAACAACAGCTTCCATCAGTGGCATATTGACAACAGCTTCCATCAGTGGCATATTGACAACAGCTTCCATCAGTGGCATATTGAAAACAACTGCTTCCATCAGTGGCATATTGACAACCACAGCTTCCATCAGTGGGAAATTGACAACAGCTTCCATCAGTGGCATATTAACAACAACAGCTTCCATCAGTGGCATATTGACAACAGCTTCCATCAGTGGCATAATGGTAACAGAAGCTTCCATCAGTGGCATAAAGAGAACAGCTTCCACCAGTGGCACATTGACAACAACAGCTTCCATCAGTGGCATATTGACAACAACTTTCATCAGTGGCATAATGACAACAGCTTCCATCAGTGGCATATTGACAAGAACTGCTTCCATCAGTGGCATATTGAAAACAGCTTACATCAGAGGCATATTGACAACAGCATCCATCAGTGGCATATTTAAAACAACTGCTTCCATCAGTGGGATATTGACAACCACAGCTTCCATCAGTGGCATATTGACAACAGCTTCCATCAGTGGCATATTGACAACAGCTTCCATCAGTGGCATAAAGGTAAAAGCAGCTTCCATCAGTGGCATAAAGACAACAACTGCCATCAGTGGCATATTAACAACAACAGCTTCCATCAGTGGCATAATGGTAACAGCAGCTTCCATCAGTGGCATAAAGACAACAGCTGTCATCAGTGGCATAATGACAAGAACAACTTCCATCAGAGGCATATTGACAACAACAGCTTCCATCAGTGGCATATTGACAACAGCTTCCGTCAGTGGTATATTGACAACAACAGGTTCCATCAGTGGCATATTGACAACAGCTTCCATCAGTGGCATAATGGCAACGGCAGCTTCCATCAGTGGCATTTTGACAACAGCTTCCATCAGTGGCATATTGAAAACAACAGTTTCCGTCAGTGGCATATTGACAACAGCTTCCATCAGTGGCATATTGACAACAGCTTCCATGAGTGGGATATTGACAACAACAGCTTCCATCAGTGGCATATTGACAACAGCTTACATCAATGGCATATTGACAAGAACAGATTTCATCAGTGGCATATTGACAACAACAGCTTCCATCAGTGGCATATTGACAACAGCTTCCATCAGTGGCACATTGACAACAGCTTCCGTCAATGGCACAATGACAACAGCTTCCATTAGTGGCATATTGACAGCAGCTTCCATCAGTGGCATAATGACAACAGCGACCATCAGTGGCATATTGACAACAGCAGCTTCCATCAGTGGCATATTGACAACAACAGCTTCCATCAGTGGCATATTGACAACAGCTTCCATCAGTGGCATATTGAAAACAACTGCTTCCATCAGTGGCATATTGACAACCACAGCTTGCATCAGTGGGAAATTGACAACAGCTTCCATCAGTGGCATATTAACAACAACAGCTTCCATCAGTGGCATATTGACAACAGCTTCCATCAGTGGCATAATGGTAACAGCAGCTTCCATCGGTGGCATAAAGAGAACAGCTTCCACCAGTGGCACGTTGAGAACAACAGCTTCCATCAGTGGCATATTGACTACAGTTTCCGTCAGTGGCATAATGACAACATCAACTTCCATCTGTGGCATATTGACAACAACTTTCATCAGTGGCATAATGACAACAGCTTCCATCAGTGGCATATTGACAAGAACTGCTTCCATCAGTGGCATATTGAAAACAGCTTACATCAGAGGCATATTGACAACAGCTTCCATCAGTGGCATATTGACAACAGCATCCATCAGTGGCATATTGAAAACAACTGCTTCCATCAGTGGCATATTGACAACAGCATCCATCAGTGGCATATTGAAAACAACTGCTTCCATCAGTGGCATATTGACAACCACAGCTTCCATCAGTGGCATATTGACAACAGCTTCCATCAGTGGCATAATGAAAACAACTGCTTCCATCAGTGGCATATTGACAACCACAGCTTCCATCAGTGGCAAATTGACAACAGCTTACATCAGTGGCATATTAACAACAACAGCTTCCATGAGTGGCATATTGACAACAGCTGCCATCAGTGGCATTATGACAAGAACAACTTCCATCAGAGGCATATTGACAACAACAGCTTCCATCAGTGGCATATTGACCGCAGCTTCCATCAATGGCATAATGACAACAGCTTCCATCAGTGGCATATTGACAACAACAGCTTCCATCAGTGGCATATTGGCAACAACAGCTTCCATCAGTGGCATATTGACAACAACAGCTTCCATCAGTGACATACTGAAAGCAGCTTCCATCAGTGGCATAATGACAACAGCTTCCATGAGTGGCATATTGACAACAACAGCTTCCATCAGTGGCATATTGACTACAGCTTCCGTCAGAGGCATAATGACAACAACAACTTCCATCAGTGGCGTATTGACAACAGCTTCCATCAGTGGGACATTGACAACAACAGCTTCCATCAGTGGCACATTGACAACAGCTTCCATCAGGGGCACATTGACAACAACAATTTCCATCAGTGGCATATTGACAACAACTTCCATCAGTGGCATATTGACAACAGCTTCCATCAGTGGCATATTGACAAGAACTGCTTCCATCAGTGGCATATTGACAACAGCTTCCATCAGAGGCATATTGACAACAGCTTCCATCAATGGCATATTGACAAGAACAGCTTCCATCAGTGGCATATTGACAACAACAGCTTCCATCAGTGGCATATTGACAACAGCTTCCATCAGTGGCATATTGACAACAGCATCCATCAGTGGCATATTGAAAACAACTGCTTCCATCAGTGGCATATTGACAACCACAGCTTCCATCAGTGATATATTGACAACAGCTTCCATCAGTGGCATATTGAAAACAACTGCTTCCATCAGTGGCATATTGACAACCACAGCTTCCATCAGTGGGAAATTGACAACAGCTTCCATCAGTGGCATATTAACAACAACAGCTTCCATCAGTGGCATATTGACAACAGCTTCCATCAGTGGCATAATGGTAACAGCAGCTTCCATCAGTGGCAGAAAGAGAACAGCTTCCACCAGTGGCAGATTGACAACAACAGCTTCCATCAGTGGCATATTGACAACAACTTTCATCAGTGGCATAATGACAACAGCTTCCATCAGTGGCATATTGACAAGAACTGCTTCCATCAGTGGCATATTGAAAACAACAGTTTCCGTCAGTGGCATATTGACAACAGCTTCCATCAGTGGCATATTGACAACAGCTTCCATGAGTGGCATATTGACAACAACAGCTTCCATCAGTGGCATATTGACAACAGCTTACATCAATGGCATATTGACAAGAACAGATTTCATCAGTGGCATATTGACAACAACAGCTTCCATCAGTGGCATATTGACAACAGCTTCCATCAGTGGCACATTGACAACAGCTTCCGTCAGTGGCACAATGACAACAGCTTCCATTAGTGGCATATTGACAGCAGCTTCCATCAGTGGCATAATGACAACAGCGACCATCAGTGGCATATTGACAACAGCAGCTTCCATCAGTGGCATATTGACAACAACAGCTTCCATCAGTGGCATATTGACAACAGCTTCCATCAGTGGCATATTGAAAACAACTGCTTCCATCAGTGGCATATTGACAACAGCTTCCATCAGTGGCATAATGGTAACAGCAGCTTCCATCAGTGGCATAAAGAGAACAGCTTCCACCAGTGGCACGTTGAGAACAACAGCTTCCATCAGTGGCATATTGACTACAGTTTCCGTCAGTGGCATAATGACAACATAAACTTCCATTTGTGGCATATTGACAACAACTTTCATCAGTGGCATAATGACAACAGCTTCCATCAGTGGCATATTGAAAACAACAGTTTCCGTCAGTGGCATATTGACAACAGCTTCCATCAGTGGCATATTGACAACAGCTTCCATCAGTGGCATATTGAAAACAACTGCTTCCATCAGTGGCATATTGACAACCACAGCTTCCATCAGTGTGAAATTGACAACAGCTTCCATCAGTGGCATATTAACAACAACAGCTTCCATCAGTGGCATATTGACAACAGCTTCCATCAGTGGCATAATGGTAACAGCAGCTTCCATCAGTGGCATAAAGAGAACAGCTTCCACCAGTGGCACGTTGAGTACAACAGCTTCCATCAGTGGCATATTGACTACAGTTTCCGTCAGTGGCATAATGACAACATCAACTTCCATCTGTGGCATATTGACAACAACTTTCATCAGTGGCATAATGACAACAGCTTCCATCAGTGGCATATTGACAACAACAGCTTCCATCAGTGGCATATTGACAACAGCTTCCATCAGTGGCACATTGACAACAGCTTCCGTCAATGGCACAGTGACAACAGCTTCCATTAGTGGCATATTGACAGCAGCTTCCATCAGTGGCATAATGACAACAGCGACCATCAGTGGCATATTGACAACAGCAGCTTCCATCAGTGGCATATTGACAACAACAGCTTCCATCAGTGGCATATTGACAACAGCTTCCATCAGTGGCATATTGAAAACAACTGCTTCCATCAGTGGCATATTGACAACCACAGCTTCCATCAGTGGGAAATTGACAACAGCTTCCATCAGTGGCATATTAACAACAACAGCTTCCATCAGTGGCATATTGACAACAGCTTCCATCAGTGGCATAATGGTAACAGCAGCTTCCATCAGTGGCATAAAGAGAACAGCTTCCACCAGTGGCACGTTGAGAACAACAGCTTCCATCAGTGGCATATTGACTACAGTTTCCGTCAGTGGCATAATGACAACATCAACTTCCATCTGTGGCATATTGACAACAACTTTCATCAGTGGCATAATGACAACAGCTTCCATCAGTGGCATATTGACAAGAACTGCTTCCATCAGTGGCATATTGAAAACAGCTTACATCAGAGGCATATTGACAACAGCTTCCATCAGTGGCATATTGACAACAGCATCCATCAGTGGCATATTGAAAACAACTGCTTCCATCAGTGGCATATTGACAACTAAAGCTTCCATCAGTGGCATATTGACAACAGCTTCCATCAGTGGCATAATGAAAACAACTGCTTCCATCAGTGGCATATTGACAACCACAGCTTCCATCAGTGGCAAATTGACAACAGCTTCCATCAGTGGCATATTAACAACAACAGCTTCCATGAGTGGCATATTGACAACAGCTGCCATCAGTGGCATTATGACAAGAACAACTTCCATCAGAGGCATATTGACAACAACAGCTTCCATCAGTGGCATATTGACCGCAGCTTCCATCAATGGCATAATGACAACAGCTTCCATCAGTGGCATATTGACAACAACAGCTTCCATCAGTGGCATATTGGCAACAACAGCTTCCATCAGTGGCATATTGACAACAACAGCTTCCATCAGTGACATATTGAAAGCAGCTTCCATCAGTGGCATAATGACAACAGCTTCCATGAGTGGCATATTGACAACAACAGCTTCCATCAGTGGCATATTGACTACAGCTTCCGTCAGAGGCATAATGACAACAACAACTTCCATCAGTGGCGTATTGACAACAGCTTCCATCAGTGGGACATTGACAACAACAGCTTCCATCAGTGGCACATTGACAACAGCTTCCATCAGGGGCACATTGACAACCACAATTTCCATCAGTGGCATATTGACAACAACTTCCATCAGTGGCATATTTACAACAGCTTCCATCAGTGGCATATTGACAAGAACTGCTTCCATCAGTGGCATATTGACAACAGCTTCCATCAGAGGCATATTGACAACAGCTTCCATCAATGGCATATTGACAAGAACAGCTTCCATCAGTGGCATATTGACAACAACAGCTTCCATCAGTGGCATATTGACAACAGCTTCCATCAGTGGCATATTGACAACAGCATCCATCAGTGGCATATTGAAAACAACTGCTTCCATCAGTGGCATATTGACAACCACAGCTTCCATCAGTGATATATTGACAACAGCTTCCATCAGTGGCATATTGAAAACAACTGCTTCCATCAGTGGCATATTGACAACCACAGCTACCATCAGTGGGAAATTGACAACAGCTTCCATCAGTGGCATATTAACAACAACAGCTTCCATCAGTGGCATATTGACAACAGCTTCCATCAGTGGCATAATGGTAACAGCAGCTTCCATCAGTGGCATAAAGAGAACAGCTTCCACCAGTGGCACATTGACAACAACAGCTTCCATCAGTGGCATATTGACAACAACTTTCATCAGTGGCATAATGACAACAGCTTCTATCAGTGGCATATTGACAAGAACTGCTTCCATCAGTGGCATATTGAAAACAACAGTTTCCGTCAGTGGCATATTGACAACAGCTTCCATCAGTGGCATATTGACAACAGCTTCCATGAGTGGCATATTGACAACAACAGCTTCCATCAGTGGCATATTGACAACAGCTTACATCAATGGCATATTGACAAGAACAGATTTCATCAGTGGCATATTGACAACAACAGCTTCCATCAGTGGCATATTGACAACAGCTTCCATCAGTGGCACATTGACAACAGCTTCCGTCAATGGCACAATGACAACAGCTTCCATTAGTGGCATATTGACAGCAGCTTCCATCAGTGGCATAATGACAACAGCGACCATCAGTGGCATATTGACAACAGCAGCTTCCATCAGTGGCATATTGACAACAACAGCTTCCATCAGTGGCATATTGACAACAGCTTCCATCAGTGGCATATTGAAAACAACTGCTTCCATCAGTGGCATATTGACAACCACAGCTTCCATCAGTGGGAAATTGACAACAGCTTCCATCAGTGGCATATTAACAACAACAGCTTCCATCAGTGGCATATTGACAACAGCTTCCATCAGTGGCATAATGGTAACAGCAGCTTCCATCAGTGGCATAAAGAGAACAGCTTCCACCAGTGGCACGTTGAGAACAACAGCTTCCATCAGTGGCATATTGACTACAGTTTCCGTCAGTGGCATAATGACAACATCAACTTCCATCTGTGGCATATTGACAACAACTTTCATCAGTGGCATAATGACAACAGCTTCCATCAGTGGCATATTGACAAGAACTGCTTCCATCAGTGGCATATTGAAAACAGCTTACATCAGTGGCATATTGACAACAGCATCCATCAGTGGCATATTGAAAACAACTGCTTCCATCAGTGGCATATTGACAACCACAGCTTCCATCAGTGGCATATTGACAACAGCTTCCATCAGTGGCATAATGAAAACAACTGCTTCCATCAGTGGCATATTGACAACCACAGCTTCCATCAGTGGCAAATTGACAACAGCTTCCATCAGTGGCATATTAACAACAACAGCTTCCATCAGTGGCATATTGACAACAGCTGCCATCAGTGGCATTATGACAAGAACAGCTTCCATCAGAGGCATATTGACAACAACAGCTTCCATCAGTGGCATATTGACAACCAGAGCTTCCATCAGTGGCATATTGACAACAGCTTCCATCAGTGGCATATTGAAAACAATTGCTTCCATCAGTGGCATATTGACAACCACAGCTTCCATCAGTGGCAAATTGACTACAGCTTCCATCAGTGGCATATTAACAACAACAGCTTCCATCAGTGGCATATTGACAACAGCTTCCTCCAGTGGCACATTGACAACAACAGCTTCCATCAGTGGCATATTGACAACAGTTTTCGTCAGTGGCAAAATGACAACAGCATCCATCAGTGGCATATTGAAAACAACTGCTTCCATCAGTGGCATATTGACAAGCACAGCTTCCATCAGTGGTATATTGACAACAGCTTCCATCAGTGGCATATTGACAACAACAGGTTCCATCAGTGGCATATTGACAACAGCTTCCATCAGTGGCATAATGGCAACGGCAGCTTCCATCAGTGGCATATGACAAGAATAATTTCCATCAGTGGCATATTGACAACAACAGCTTCCATCAGTGGCATATTGACAACAGCTTCCGTCAAAGGCATATTGACAACAACAGCTTCCATCAGTGGCATAATGGCAACAGCAGCTTCCATCAGAGGCATAATGACAAGAGCTTCCATCAGTGGCATATTGACAAGAAAAACTTCCATCAGTGGCATATTGAAAAAACAGCTTCCATCAGTGGCATATTGACAACAGCTTCCATCAGTGGCATATTGACAACCACAGCTTCCATCAGTGGCATATTGACAACAGCTTCCATCAGTGGCATAATGAAAACAACTGCTTCCATCAGTGGCATATTGACAACCACAGCTTCCATCAGTGGCAAATTGACAACAGCTTCCATCAGTGGCATATTAACAACAACAGCTTCCATGAGTGGCATATTGACAACAGCTGCCATCAGTGGCATTATGACAAGAACAACTTCCATGAGAGACATATTGACAACAACAGCTTCCATCAGTGGCATATTGACCGCAGCTTCCATCAATGGCATAATGACAACAGCTTCCATCAGTGGCATATTGACAACAACAGCTTCCATCAGTGGCATATTGGCAACAACAGCTTCCATCAGTGGCATATTGACAACAACAGCTTCCATCAGTGACATATTGAAAGCAGCTTCCATCAGTGGCATAATGACAACAGCTTCCATGAGTGGCATATTGACAACAACAGCTTCCATCAGTGGCATATTGACTACAGCTTCCGTCAGAGGCATAATGACAACAACAACTTCCATCAGTGGCGTATTGACAAAAGCTTCCATCAGTGGGACATTGACAACAACAGCTTCCATCAGTGGCACATTGACAACAGCTTCCATCAGGGGCACATTGACAACAACAATTTCCATCAGTGGCATATTGACAACAACTTCCATCAGTGGCATATTGACAACAGCTTCCATCAGTGGCATATTGACAAGAACTGCTTCCATCAGTGGCATATTGACAACAGCTTCCATCAGAGGCATATTGACAACAGCTTCCATCAATGGCATATTGACAAGAACAGCTTCCATCAGTGGCATATTGACAACAACAGCTTCCATCAGTGGCATATTGACAACAGCTTCCATCAGTGGCATATTGACAACAGCATCCATCAGTGGCATATTGAAAACAACTGCTTCCATCAGTGGCATATTGACAACCACAGCTTCCATCAGTGATATATTGACAACAGCTTCCATCAGTGGCATATTGAAAACAACTGCTTCCATCAGTGGCATATTGACAACCACAGCTTCCATCAGTGGGAAATTGACAACAGCTTCCATCAGTGGCATATTAACAACAACAGCTTCCATCAGTGGCATATTGACAACAGCTTCCATCAGTGGCATAATGGTAACAGCAGCTTCCATCAGTGGCATAAAGAGAACAGCTTCCACCAGTGGCACATTGACAACAACAGCTTCCATCAGTGGCATATTGACAACAACTTTCATCAGTGGCATAATGACAACAGCTTCCATCAGTGGCATATTGACAAGAACTGCTTCCATCAGTGGCATATTGAAAACAGCTTACATCAGAGGCATATTGACAACAGCATCCATCAGTGGCATATTTAAAACAACTGCTTCCATCAGTGGGATATTGACAACCACAGCTTCCATCAGTGGCATATTGACAACAGCTTCCATCAGTGGCATATTGACAACAGCTTCCATCAGTGGCATAAATGTAAAAGCAGCTTCCATCAGTGGCATAAAGACAACAACTGCCATCAGTGGCATATTAACAACAACAGCTTCCATCAGTGGCATAATGGTAACAGCAGCTTCCATCAGTGGCATAAAGACAACAGCTGTCATCAGTGGCATAATGATAAGAACAACTTCCATCAGAGGCATATTGACAACAACAGCTTCCATCAGTGGCATATTGACAACAGCTTCCGTCAGTGGTATATTGACAACAACAGGTTCCATCAGTGGCATATTGACAACAGCTTCCATCAGTGGCATAATGGCAACGGCAGCTTCCATCAGTGGCATATTGACAAGAATAATTTCCATCAGTGGCATATTGACAACAAGAACTTCCATCAGTGGCATATTGACAAGAGCTTCCGTCAATGGCATATTGACAACAACAGCTTCCATCAGTGGCATAATGGCAACAGCAGCTTCCATCAGTGGCATAATGACAACAGCTTACATCAGTGGCATATTGACAAGAAAAACTTCCATCAGTGGCATATTGACAAAAACAGCTTCCATCAGTGGCATTTTGACAACAGCTTCCATCAGTGGCATATTGAAAACAACAGTTTCCGTCAGTGGCAAATTGACAACAGCTTCCATCATTGGCATATTGACAAGAACAGATTTCATCAGTGGCATATTGACAACAACAGCTTCCATCAGTGGCATATTGACAACAGCTTCCATCAGTGGCACATTGACAACAGCTTCCGTCAATGGCACAATGACAACAGCTTCCATTAGTGGCATATTGACAGCAGCTTCCATCAGTGGCATAATGACAACAGCGACCATCAGTGGCATATTGACAACAGCAGCTTCCATCAGTGGCATATTGACAACAACAGCTTCCATCAGTGGCATATTGACAACAGCTTCCATCAGTGGCATATTGAAAACAACTGCTTCCATCAGTGGCATATTGACAACCACAGCTTCCATCAGTGGTAAATTGACAACAGCTTCCATCAGTGGCATATTAACAACAACAGCTTCCATCAGTGGCATATTGACAACAGCTTCCATCAGTGGCATAATGGTAACAGCAGCTTCCATCAGTGGCATAAAGAGAACAGCTTCCACCAGTGGCACGTTGAGAACAACAGCTTCCATCAGTGGCATATTGACTACAGTTTCCGTCAGTGGCATAATGACAACATCAACTGCCATCTGTGGCATATTGACAACAACTTTCATCAGTGGCATAATGACAACAGCTTCCATCAGTGGCATATTGAAAACAACTGCTTCCATCAGTGGCATATTGACAACCACAGCTTCCATCAGTGGCATATTGACAACAGCTTCCATCAGTGGCATAATGAAAACAACTGCTTCCATCAGTGGCATATTGACAACCACAGCTTCCATCAGTGGCAAATTGACAACAGCTTCCATCAGTGGCATATTAACAACAACAGCTTCCATCAGTGGCATATTGACAACAGCTGCCATCAGTGGCATTATGACAAGAACAATTTCCATCAGAGGCATATTGACAACAACAGCTTCCATCAGTGGCATATTGACAACCAGAGCTTCCATCAGTGGCATATTGACAACAGCTTCCATCAGTGGCATATTGAAAACAATTGCTTCCATCAGTGGCATATTGACAACCACAGCTTCCATCAGTGGCAAATTGACTACAGCTTCCATCAGTGGCATATTAACAACAACAGCTTCCATCAGTGGCATATTGACAACAGCTTCCATCAGTGGCATAATGGTAACAGCAGCTTCCATCAGTGGCATAAAGACAACAGCTTCCTCCAGTGGCACATTGACAACAACAGCTTCCATCAGTGGCATATTGACAACAGTTTTCGTCAGTGGCAAAATGACAACAGCATCCATCAGTGGCATATTGAAAACAACTGCTTCCATCAGTGGCATATTGACAAGCACAGCTTCCATCAGTGGTATATTGACAACAGCTTCCATCAGTGGCATATTGACAACAACAGGTTCCATCAGTGGCATATTGACAACAGCTTCCATCAGTGGCATAATGGCAACGGCAGCTTCCATCAGTGGCATATGACAAGAATAATTTCCATCAGTGGCATATTGACAACAACAGCTTCCATCAGTGGCATATTGACAACAGCTTCCGTCAAAGGCATATTGACAACAACAGCTTCCATCAGTGGCATAATGGCAACAGCAGCTTCCATCAGAGGCATAATGACAAGAGCTTCCATCAGTGGCATATTGACAAGAAAAACTTCCATCAGTGGCATATTGAAAAAACAGCTTCCATCAGTGGCATATTGACAACAGCTTCCATCAGTGGCATATTGACAACAACAGCTTCCATCAGTGGCATATTGACAACAGCTTACATCAATGGCATATTGACAAGAACAGATTTCATCAGTGGCATATTGACAACAACAGCTTCCATCAGTGGCATATTGACAACAGCTTCCATCAGTGGCACATTGACAACAGCTTCCGTCAATGGCACAATGACAACAGCTTCCATTAGTGGCATATTGACAGCAGCTTCCATCAGTGGCATAATGACAACAGCGACCGTCAGTGGCATATTGACAACAGCAGCTTCCATCAGTGGCATATTGACAACAACAGCTTCCATCAGTGGCATATTGAAAACAGCTTACATCAGAGGCATATTGACAACAGCATCCATCAGTGGCATATTTAAAACAACTGCTTCCATCAGTGGGATATTGACAACCACAGCTTCCATCAGTGGCATATTGACAACAGCTTCCATCAGTGGCATATTGACAACAGCTTCCATCAGTGGCATAAATGTAAAAGCAGCTTCCATCAGTGGCATAAAGACAACAACTGCCATCAGTGGCATATTAACAACAACAGCTTCCATCAGTGGCATAATGGTAACAGCAGCTTCCATCAGTGGCATAAAGACAACAGCTGTCATCAGTGGCATAATGACAAGAACAACTTCCATCAGAGGCATATTGACAACAACAGCTTCCATCAGTGGCATATTGACAACAGCTTCCGTCAGTGGTATATTGACAACAACAGGTTCCATCAGTGGCATATTGACAACAGCTTCCATCAGTGGCATAATGGCAACGGCAGCTTCCATCAGTGGCATATTGACAAGAATAATTTCCATCAGTGGCATATTGACAACAAGAACTTCCATCAGTGGCATATTGACAAGAGCTTCCGTCAATGGCATATTGACAACAACAGCTTCCATCAGTGGCATAATGGCAACAGCAGCTTCCATCAGTGGCATAATGACAACAGCTTACATCAGTGGCATATTGACAAGAAAAACTTCCATCAGTGGCATATTGACAAAAACAGCTTCCATCAGTGGCATTTTGACAACAGCTTCCATCAGTGGCATATTGAAAACAACAGTTTCCGTCAGTGGCAAATTGACAACAGCTTCCATCAGTGGCATATTGACAAGAACAGATTTCATCAGTGGCATATTGACAACAAGAGCTTCCATCAGTGGCATATTGACAACAGCTTCCATCAGTGGCACATTGACAACAGCTTCCATCAATGGCACAATGACAACAGCTTCCATTAGTGGCATATTGACAGCAGCTTCCATCAGTGGCATAATGACAACAGCGACCATCAGTGGCATATTGACAACAGCAGCTTCCATCAGTGGCATATTGACAACAACAGCTTCCATCAGTGGCATATTGACAACAGCTTCCATCAGTGGCATATTGAAAACAACTGCTTCCATCAGTGGCATATTGACAACCACAGCTTCCATCAGTGGTAAATTGACAACAGCTTCCATCAGTGGCATATTAACAACAACAGCTTCCATCAGTGGCATATTGACAACAGCTTCCATCAGTGGCATAATGGTAACAGCAGCTTCCATCAGTGGCACGTTGAGAACAACAGCTTCCATCAGTGGCATATTGACTACAGTTTCCGTCAGTGGCATAATGACAACATCAACTGCCATCTGTGGCATATTGACAACAACTTTCATCAGTGGCATAATGACAACAGCTTCCATCAGTGGCATATTGAAAACAACTGCTCCCATCAGTGGCATATTGACAACCACAGCTTCCATCAGTGGCATATTGACAACAGCTTCCATCAGTGGCATAATGAAAACAACTGCTTCCATCAGTGGCATATTGACAACCACAGCTTCCATCAGTGGCAAATTGACAACAGCTTCCATCAGTGGCATATTAACAACAACAGCTTCCATCAGTGGCATATTGACAACAGCTGCCATCAGTGGCATTATGACAAGAACAATTTCCATCAGAGGCATATTGACAACAACAGCTTCCATCAGTGGCATATTGACAACCAGAGCTTCCATCAGTGGCATATTGACAACAGCTTCCATCAGTGGCATATTGAAAACAATTGCTTCCATCAGTGGCATATTGACAACCACAGCTTCCATCAGTGGCAAATTGACTACAGCTTCCATCAGTGGCATATTAACAACAACAGCTTCCATCAGTGGCATATTGACAACAGCTTCCATCAGTGGCATAATGGTAACAGCAGCTTCCATCAGTGGCATAAAGACAACAGCTTCCTCCAGTGGCACATTGACAACAACAGCTTCCATCAGTGGCATATTGACAACAGTTTTCGTCAGTGGCAAAATGACAACAGCATCCATCAGTGGCATATTGAAAACAACTGCTTCCATCAGTGGCATATTGACAAGCACAGCTTCCATCAGTGGTATATTGACAACAGCTTCCATCAGTGGCATATTGACAACAACAGGTTCCATCAGTGGCATATTGACAACAGCTTCCATCAGTGGCATAATGGCAACGGCAGCTTCCATCAGTGGCATATGACAAGAATAATTTCCATCAGTGGCATATTGACAACAACAGCTTCCATCAGTGGCATATTGACAACAGCTTCCGTCAAAGGCATATTGACAACAACAGCTTCCATCAGTGGCATAATGGCAACAGCAGCTTCCATCAGAGGCATAATGACAAGAGCTTCCATCAGTGGCATATTGACAAGAAAAACTTCCATCAGTGGCATATTGAAAAAACAGCTTCCATCAGTGGCATATTGACAACAGCTTCCATCAGTGGCATATTGACAACAACAGCTTCCATCAGTGGCATATTGACAACAGCTTACATCAATGGCATATTGACAAGAACAGATTTCATCAGTGGCATATTGACAACAACAGCTTCCATCAGTGGCATATTGACAACAGCTTCCATCAGTGGCACATTGACAACAGCTTCCGTCAATGGCACAATGACAACAGCTTCCATTAGTGGCATATTGACAGCAGCTTCCATCAGTGGCATAATGACAACAGCGACCGTCAGTGGCATATTGACAACAGCAGCTTCCATCAGTGGCATATTGACAACAACAGCTTCCATCAGTGGCATATTGACAACAGCTTCCATCAGTGGCATATTGAAAACAACTGCTTCCATCAGTGGCATATTGACAACCACAGCTTCCATCAGTGGCAAATTGACAACAGCTTCCATCAGTGGCATATTAACAACAACAGCTTCCATCAGTGGCATATTGACAACAGCTTCCATCAGTGGCATAATGGTAACAGCAGCTTCCATCAGTGGCATAAAGAGAACAGCTTCCACCTGTGGCACGTTGAGAACAACAGCTTCCATCAGTGGCATATTGACTACAGTTTCCGTCAGTGGCATAATGACAACATCAACTTCCATCAGTGGCATATTGACAACAACTATCATCAGTGGCATAATGACAACAGCTTCCATCAGTGGCATATTGACAAGAACTGCTTCCATCAGTGGCATAATGGCAACGGCAGCTTCCATCAGTGGCATATGACAAGAATAATTTCGATCAGTGGCATATTGACAACAACAGCTTCCATCAGTGGCATATTGACAACAGCTTCCGTCAAAGGCATATTGACAACAACAGCTTCCATCAGTGGCATAATGGCAACAGCAGCTTCCATCAGAGGCATAATGACAAGAGCTTCCATCAGTGGCATATTGACAAGAAAAACTTCCATCAGTGGCATATTGAAAAAACAGCTTCCATCAGTGGCATATTGACAACAGCTTCCATCAGTGGCATATTGAAAACAACTGCTTCCATCAGTGGCATATTGACAACCACAGCTTCCATCAGTGGCAAATTGACAACAGCTTCCATCAGTGGCATATTAACAACAACAGCTTCCATCAGTGGCATATTGACAAGAGCTTCCATCAGTGGCATAATGGTAACAGCAGCTTCCATCAGTGGCATAAAGACAACAGCTTCCTCCAGTGGCACATTGACAACAACAGCTTCCATCAGTGGCATATTGACAACAGTTTCCGTCAGTGGCAAAATGACAACAACAAATTCCATCAGTGGCATATTGACAACAACTTTCATCAGTTGCATATTGACAAGAACTGCTTCCATCAGTGGCATATTGAAAACAGCTTCCATCAGTGGCATATTGACAACAGCATCCATCAGTGGCATATTGAAAACAACTGCTTCCATCAGTGGCATATGGACAACCACAGCTTCCATCAGTGGTATATTGACAACAGCTTCCATCAGTGGCATATTGACAACAACAGGTTCCATCAGTGGCATATTGACAACAGCTTCCATCAATGGCATATTGAAAACAACTGCTTCCATCAGTGGCATATTGACAACCACAGCTTCCATCAGTGGAATATTGATAACAGCTTCCATCAGTGGCATAATGGTAACACCAGCTTCCATCAGTGGCATAAAGACAACAGCTTCCACCAGTGGGACATTGACAACAACAGCTTCCATCAGTGGCATATTGACAACAGTTTCCGTCAGTGGCATAATGACAACATCAAATTCCATCAGTGGCACATTGACAACAACTTTCATCAGTGGCATATTGACAACAGATTCCATCAGTGGCATATTGACAACAACAGCTTCCATCAGTGGCATATTGACAACATCTTCCGTCAAAGGCATATTGACAACAACAGCTTCCATCAGTGGCATAATGGCAACAGCAGCTTCCATCAGAGGCATAATGACAAGAGCTTCCATCAGTGGCATATTGACAAGAAAAACTTCCATCAGTGGCATATTGAAAAAACAGCTTCCATCAGTGGCATATTGACAACAGCTTCCATCAGTGGCATATTGACAACAACAGCTTCCATCAGTGGCATATTGACAACAGCTTACATCAATGGCATATTGACAACAGCTTCCATCAGTGGCATAATGGTAACAGCAGCTTCCATCAGTGGCATAAAGAGAACAGCTTCCACCAGTGGCACGTTGAGAACAACAGCTTCCATCAGTGGCATATTGACTACAGTTTCCGTCAGTGGCATAATGACAACATCAACTTCCATCTGTGGCATATTGACAACAACTTTCATCAGTGGCATAATGACAACAGCTTCCATCAGTGGCATATTGACAAGAACTGCTTCCATCAGTGGCATATTGAAAACAGCTAACATCAGAGGCATATTGACAACAGCTTCCATCAGTGGCATATTGACAACAGCATCCATCAGTGGCATATTGAAAACAACTGCTTCCATCAGTGGCATATTGACAACCACAGCTTCCATCAGTGGCATATTGACAACAGCTTCCATCAGTGGCATAATGAAAACAACTGCTTCCATCAGTGGCATATTGACAACCACAGCTTCCATCAGTGGCAAATTGACAACAGCTTCCATCAGTGGCATATTAACAACAACAGCTTCCATGAGTGGCATATTGACAACAGCTGCCATCAGTGGCATTATGACAAGAACAACTTCCATCAGAGACATATTGACAACAACAGCTTCCATCAGTGGCATATTGACAACAACAGCTTCCATCAGTGACATATTGAAAGCAGCTTCCATCAGTGGCATAATGACAACAGCTTCCATGAGTGGCATATTGACAACAACAGCTTCCATCAGTGGCATATTGACTACAGCTTCCGTCAGAGGCATAATGACAACAACAACTTCCATCAGTGGCGTATTGACAAAAGCTTCCATCAGTGGGACATTGACAACAACAGCTTCCATCAGTGGCACATTGACAACAGCTTCCATCAGGGGTACATTGACAACAACAATTTCCATCAGTGGCATATTGACAACAACTTCCATCAGTGGCATATTGACAACAGCTTCCATCAGTGGCATATTGACAAGAACTGCTTCCATCAGTGGCATATTGACAACAGCTTCCATCAGAGGCATATTGACAACAGCTTCCATCAATGGCATATTGACAAGAACAGCTTCCATCAGTGGCATATTGACAACAACAGCTTCCATCAGTGGCATATTGACAACAGCTTCCATCAGTGGCATATTGACATCAGCATCCATCAGTGGCATATTGAAAACAACTGCTTCCATCAGTGGCATATTGACAACCACAGCTTCCATCAGTGATATATTGACAACAGCTTCCATCAGTGGCATATTGAAAACAACTGCTTCCATCAGTGGCATATTGACAACCACAGCTTCCATCAGTGGGAAATTGACAACAGCTTCCATCAGTGGCATATTAACAACAACAGCTTCCATCAGTGGCATATTGACAACAGCTTCCATCAGTGGCATAATGGTAACAGCAGCTTCCATCAGTGGCATAAAGAGAACAGCTTCCACCAGTGGCACATTGACAACAACAGCTTCCATCAGTGGCATATTGACAACAACTTTCATCAGTGGCATAATGACAACAGCTTCCATCAGTGGCATATTGACAAGAACTGCTTCCATCAGTGGCATATTGAAAACAGCTTACATCAGAGGCATATTGACAACAGCATCCATCAGTGGCATATTTAAAACAACTGCTTCCATCAGTGGGATATTGACAACCACAGCTTCCATCAGTGGCATATTGACAACAGCTTCCATCAGTGGCATATTGACAACAGCTTCCATCAGTGGCATAAAGGTAAAAGCAGCTTCCATCAGTGGCATAAAGACAACAACTGCCATCAGTGGCATATTAACAACAACAGCTTCCATCAGTGGCATAATGGTAACAGCAGCTTCCATCAGTGGCATAAAGACAACAGCTGTCATCAGTGGCATAATGACAAGAACAACTTCCATCAGAGACATATTGACAACAACAGCTTCCATCAGTGGCATATTGACAACAGCTTCCGTCAGTGGTATATTGACAACAACAGGTTCCATCAGTGGCATATTGACAACAGCTTCCATCAGTGGCATAATGGCAACGGCAGCTTCCATCAGTGGCATATTGACAAGAATAATTTCCATCAGTGGCATATTGACAACAACAACTTCCATCAGTGGCATATTGACAAGAGCTTCCGTCAATGGCATATTGACAACAACAGCTTCCATCAGTGGCATAATGGCAACAGCAGCTTCCATCAGTGGCATAATGACAACAGCTTACATCAGTGGCATATTGACAAGAAAAACTTCCATCAGTGGCATATTGACAAAAACAGCTTCCATCAGTGGAATATTGATAACAGCTTCCATCAGTGGCATAATGGTAACAGCAGCTTCCATCAGTGGCATAAAGACAACAGCTTCCACCAGTGGGACATTGACAACAACAGCTTCCATCAGTGGCATATTGACAACAGTTTCCGTCAGTGGCATAATGACAACAACAAATTCCATCAGTGGCACATTGACAACAACTTTCATCAGTGGCATATTGACAAAAGCTTCCATCAGTGGCATATTGACAAGAACTGCTTCCATCAGTAGCATATTGACAACAACAGCTTCCATCAGTGGGATATTGACAACAGCTTCCATCAGTGGCATATTAACAACAACAGCTTCCATCAGTGGCATATTGACAAGAGCTTCCATCAGTGGCATAATGGTAACAGCAGCTTCCATCAGTGGCATATTGACAACAGTTTCCATCAGTGGCAAAATGACAACAACAAATTCCATCAGTGGCATATTGACAACAACTTTCATCAGTGGCATATTGACAAGAACTGCTTCCATCAGTGGCATATTCAAAAAAACAGCTTCCATCAGTGGCATATTGACAACAGCATCCATCAGTGGCATATTGAAAACAACTGCTTCCATCAGTGGCATATTGACAACCACAGCTTCCATCAGTGGTATATTGACAACAGCTTCCATCAGTGGCATATTGACAACAACAGGTTCCATCAGTGGCATATTGACAACAGCTTCCATCAATGGCATATTGAAAACAACTGCTTCCATCAGTGGCATATTGACAACCACAGATTCCATCAGTGGAATATTGATAACAGCTTCCATCAGTGGCATAATGGTAACAGCAGCTTCCATCAGTGGCATAAAGACAACAGCTTCCACCAGTGGGACATTGACAACAACAGCTTCCATCAGTGGCATATTGACAACAGTTTCCGTCAGTGGCATAATGACAACAACAAATTCCATCAGTGGCACATCGACAACAACTTTCATCAGTGGCATATTGACAACAGCTTCCATCAGTGGCATATTGACAAGAACTGCTTCCATCAGTAGCATATTGAAAACAGCTTCCATCAGTGGCATATTGACAACAGCATCCATCAGTGGCATATTGAAAACAACTGCTTCCATCATGGCATATTGACAACAACAGCTTCCATCAGTGGGATATTGACAACAGCTTCCATCAGTGGCATATTGACAACAGCATCCATCAGTGGCATATTGAAAACAACTGCTTCCATCAGTGGCATATTGACAACCACAGCTTCCATCAGTGGCATATTGACAACAGCTTCCATCAGTGGCATAATGAAAACAACTGCTTCTATCAGTGGCATATTGACAACCACAGCTTCCATCAGTGGCAAATTGACAACAGCTTCCATCAGTGGCATATTAACAACAACAGCTTCCATCAGTGGCATAATGGTAACAGCAGCTTCCATCAGTGGCATAAAGACAACAGCTGTCATCAGTGGCATAATGACAAGAACAACTTCCATCAGAGGCATATTGACAACAACAGCTTCCATCAGTGGCATATTGACAACAGCTTCCATCAGTGGTATATTGACAACAACAGGTTCCATCAGTGGCATATTGACAACAGCTTCCATCAGTGGCATAATGGCAACGGCAGCTTCCATCAGTGGCATATTGACAAGAATAATTTCCATCAGTGGCATATTGACAACAACAACTTCCATCAGTGGCATTTTGACAACAGCTTCCATCAGTGGCATATTGAAAACAACAGTTTCCGTCAGTGGCATATTGACAACAGCTTCCATCAGTGGCATATTGACAACAGCTTACATCAATGGCATAATGACAACAGCGACCATCAGTGGCATATTGACAGCAGCTTCCATCAGTGGCATAATGACAACAGCGACCATCAGTGGCATATTGAGAACAGCAGCTTCCATCAGTGGCATATTGACAACAACAGCTTCCATCAGTGGCATATTGACAACAGCATCCATCAGTGGCATATTGAAAACAACTGCTTCCATCAGTGGCATATTGAAAACAACTGCTTCCATCAGTGGCATATTGACAACCACAGCTTCCATCAGTGGCATATTGACAACAGCTTCCATCAGTGGCATAATGAAAACAACTGCTTCCATCAGTGGCATATTGACAACCACAGCTTCCATCAGTGGCAAATTGACAACAGCTTCCATCAGTGGCATATTAACAACAACAGCTTCCATCAGTGGCATAATGGTAACAGCAGCTTCCATCAGTGGCATAAAGACAACAGCTGTCATCAGTGGCATAATGACAAGAACAACTTCCATCAGAGGCATATTGACAACAGCTTCCATCAGTGGTATATTGACAACAACAGGTTCCATCAGTGGCATATTGACAACATCTTCCATCAGTGGCATAATGGCAACGGCAGCTTCCATCAGTGGCATATTGACAAGAATAATTTCCATCAGTGGCATATTGACAACAACAACTTCCATCAGTGGCATATTGACAACAGCTTCCGTCAATGGCATATTGACAACAACAGGTTCCATCAGTGGCATATTGACAACAGCTTCCATCAATGGCATATTGAAAACAACTGCTTCCATCAGTGGCATATTGACAACCACAGATTCCATCAGTGGAATATTGATAACAGCTTCCATCAGTGGCATAATGGTAACAGCAGCTTCCATCAGTGGCATAAAGACAACAGCTTCCACCAGTGGGACATTGACAACAACAGCTTCCATCAGTGGCATATTGACAACAGTTTCCGTCAGTGGCATAATGACAACAACAAATTCCATCAGTGGCACATCGACAACAACTTTCATCAGTGGCATATTGACAACAGCTTCCATCAGTGGCATATTGACAAGAACTGCTTCCATCAGTAGCATATTGAAAACAGCTTCCATCAGTGGCATATTGACAACAGCATCCATCAGTGGCATATTGAAAACAACTGCTTCCATCATGGCATATTGACAACAACAGCTTCCATCAGTGGGATATTGACAACAGCTTCCATCAGTGGCATATTGACAACAGCATCCATCAGTGGCATATTGAAAACAACTGCTTCCATCAGTGGCATATTGACAACCACAGCTTCCATCAGTGGCATATTGACAACAGCTTCCATCAGTGGCATAATGAAAACAACTGCTTCTATCAGTGGCATATTGACAACCACAGCTTCCATCAGTGGCAAATTGACAACAGCTTCCATCAGTGGCATATTAACAACAACAGCTTCCATCAGTGGCATAATGGTAACAGCAGCTTCCATCAGTGGCATAAAGACAACAGCTGTCATCAGTGGCATAATGACAAGAACAACTTCCATCAGAGGCATATTGACAACAACAGCTTCCATCAGTGGCATATTGACAACAGCTTCCATCAGTGGTATATTGACAACAACAGGTTCCATCAGTGGCATATTGACAACAGCTTCCATCAGTGGCATAATGGCAACGGCAGCTTCCATCAGTGGCATATTGACAAGAATAATTTCCATCAGTGGCATATTGACAACAACAACTTCCATCAGTGGCATTTTGACAACAGCTTCCATCAGTGGCATATTGAAAACAACAGTTTCCGTCAGTGGCATATTGACAACAGCTTCCATCAGTGGCATATTGACAACAGCTTCCATGAGTGGCATATTGACAACAACAACTTCCATCAGTGGCATATTGACAACAGCTTACATCAATGGCATAATGACAACAGCGACCATCAGTGGCATATTGACAGCAGCTTCCATCAGTGGCATAATGACAACAGCGACCATCAGTGGCATATTGACAACAGCAGCTTCCATCAGTGGCATATTGACAACAACAGCTTCCATCAGTGGCATATTGACAACAGCATCCATCAGTGGCATATTGAAAACAACTGCTTCCATCAGTGGCATATTGAAAACAACTGCTTCCATCAGTGGCATATTGACAACCACAGCTTCCATCAGTGGCATATTGACAACAGCTTCCATCAGTGGCATAATGAAAACAACTGCTTCCATCAGTGGCATATTGACAACCACAGCTTCCATCAGTGGCAAATTAACAACAGCTTCCATCAGTGGCATATTAACAACAACAGCTTCCATCAGTGGCATAATGGTAACAGCAGCTTCCATCAGTGGCATAAAGACAACAGCTGTCATCAGTGGCATAATGACAAGAACAACTTCCATCAGAGGCATATTGACAACAGCTTCCATCAGTGGTATATTGACAACAACAGGTTCCATCAGTGGCATATTGACAACATCTTCCATCAGTGGCATAATGGCAACGGCAGCTTCCATCAGTGGCATATTGACAAGAATAATTTCCATCAGTGGCATATTGACAACAACAACTTCCATCAGTGGCATATTGACAACAGCTTCCGTCAATGGCATATTGACAACAACAGCTTCCATCAGTGGCATAATGGTAACAGCAGCTTCCATCAGTGGCATAATGACAACAGCTTCCATCAGTGGCATATTGACAAGAAAAACTTCCATTAGTGGCATATTGACAAAAACAGCTTCCATCAGTGGCATTTTGACAACAGCTTCCATCAGTGGCATATTGAAAACAACAGTTTCCGTCAGTGGCATATTGACAACAGCTTCCATCAGTGGCATATTGACAACAGCTTCCATGAGTGGCATATTGAGAACAACAGCTTCCATCAGTGGCATATTGACAACAGCTTACTTCAATGGCATATTGACAAGAACAGATTTCATCAGTGGCATATTGACAACAACAGCTTCCATCAGTGGCATATTGACAACAGCTTCCATCAGTGGCACATTGACAATAGCTTCCGTCAATGGCACAATGACAACAGCTTCCATTAGTGGCAAATTGACAGCAGCTTCCATCAGTGGCATAATGACAACAGCGACCATCAGTGGCATATTGACAACAGCAGCTTCCATCAGTGGCATATTGACAACAACAACTTCCATCAGTGGCATATTGACAACAGCTTCCATCAGTGGGAAATTGACAACAGCTTCCATCAGTGGCATATTAACAACAACAGCTTCCATCAGTGGCATATTGACAACAGCTTCCATCAGTGGCATATTGACAAGAACTGCATCCATCAGTGGCATATTGAAAACAGCTTACATCAGAGGCATATTGACAACAGCTTCCATCAGTGGCATATTGACAACAGCATCCATCAGTGGCATATTGAAAACAACTGCTTCCATCAGTGGCATATTGACAACCACAGCTTCCATCAGTGGCATATTGACAACAGCTTCCATCAGTGGCATAATGAAAACAACTGCTTCCATCAGTGGCATATGACAAGAATAATTTCCATCAGTGGCATATTGACAACAACAGCTTCCATCAGTGGCATATTGACAACAGCTTCCGTCAAAGGCATATTGACAACAACAGCTTCCATCAGTGGCATAATGGCAACAGCAGCTTCCATCAGAGGCATATTGACAACCACAGCTTCCATCAGTGGCAAATTGACTACAGCTTCCATCAGTGGCATATTAACAACAACAGCTTCCATCAGTGGCATATTGACAACAGCTTCCATCAGTGGCATAATGGTAACAGCAGCTTCCATCAGTGGCATGAAGACAACAGCTTCCTCCAGTGGCACATTGACAACAACAGCTTCCATCAGTGGCATATTGACAACAGTTTTCGTCAGTGGCAAAATGACAACAGCATCCATCAGTGGCATATTGAAAACAACTGCTTCCATCAGTGGCATATTGACAAGCACAGCTTCCATCAGTGGTATATTGACAACAGCTTCCATCAGTGGCATATTGACAATAACAGGTTCCATCAGTGGCATATTGACAACAGCTTCCGTCAAAGGCATATTGACAACAACAGCTTCCATCAGTGGCATAATGGCAACAGCAGCTTCCATCAGAGGCATAATGACAAGAGCTTCCATCAGTGGCATATTGACAAGAAAAACTTCCATCAGTGGCATATTGAAAAAACAGCTTCCATCAGTGGCATATTGACAACAGCTTCCATCAGTGGCATATTGAAAACAACTGCTTCCATCAGTGGCATATTGACAACCACAGCTTCCATCAGTGGCAAATTGACAACTGCTTCCATCAGTGGCATATTAACAACAACAGCTTCCATCAGTGGCATATTGACAAGAGCTTCCATCAGTGGCATAATGGTAACAGCAGCTTCCATCAGTGGCATAAAGACAACAGCTTCCTCCAGTGGCACATTGACAACAACAGCTTCCATCAGTGGCATATTGACAACAGTTTCCGTCAGTGGCAAAATGACAACAACAAATTCCATCAGTGGCATATTGACAACAACTTTCATCAGTGGCATATTGACAAGAACTGCTTCCATCAGTGGCATATTGAAAACAGCTTCCATCAGTGGCATATTGACAACAGCATCCATCAGTGGCATATTGAAAACAACTGCTTCCATCAGTGGCATATTGACAACAGCTTCTATCAATGGCATATTGAAAACAACTGCTTCCATCAGTGGCATATTGACAACCACAGCTTCCATCAGTGGAATATTGATAACAGCTTCCATCAGTGGCATAATGGTAACAGCAGCTTCCATCAGTGGCATAAAGACAACAGCTTCCACCAGTGGGACATTGACAACAACAGCTTCCATCAGTGGCATATTGACAACAGTTTCCGTCAGTGGCATAATGACAACAACAAATTCCATCAGTGGCACATTGACAACAACTTTCATCAGTGGCATATTGACAACAGCTTCCATCAGTGGCATATTGACAAGAACTGCTTCCATCAGTAGCATATTGAAAACTGCTTCCATCAGTGGCATATTGACAACAGCATCCATCAGTGGCATATTGAAAACAACTGCTTCCATCAGTGGCATATTGACAACAAAAGCTTCCATCAGTGGGATATTGACAACAGCTTCCATCAGTGGCATATTAACAACAACAGCTTCCATCAGTGGCATATTGACAACAGCTTCCATCAGTGGCATAACGGTAACAGCAGCTTCCATCAGTGGCATAAAGACAACAGCTTCCTCCAGTGGCACATTGACAACAACAGCTTCCATCAGTGGCATATTGACAACAGTTTCCGTCAGTGGCAAAATGACAACAACAAATTCCATCAGAGGCATATTGACAACAGCTTCCATCAGTGGTATATTGACAACAACAGGTTCCATCAGTGGCATATTGACAACATCTTCCATCAGTGGCATAATGGCAACGGCAGCTTCCATCAGTGGCATATTGACAAGAATAATTTCCATCAGTGGCATATTGAGAACAACAACTTCCATCAGTGGCATATTGACAACAGCTTCCGTCAATGCAATATTGACAACAACAGCTTCCATCAGTGGCATAATGGTAACAGCAGGTTCCATCAGTGGCATAATGACAACAGCTTCCATCAGTGGCATATTGACAAGAAAAACATCCATCAGTGGCATATTGACAAAAACAGCTTCCATCAGTGGCATTTTGACAACACCTTCCATCAGTGGCATATTGAAAACAACAGTTTCCGTCAGTGGCATATTGACAACAGCTTCCATCAGTGGCATATTGACAACAGCTTCCATGAGTGGCATATTGAGAACAACAGCTTCCATCAGTGGCATATTGACAACAGCTTACTTCAATGGCATATTGACAAGAACAGATTTCATCAGTGGCATATTGACAACAGCTTCCATCAGTGGCACATTGACAATAGCTTCCGTCAATGGCACAATGACAACAGCTTCCATTAGTGGCATATTGACAGCAGCTTCCATCAGTGGCATAATGACAACAGCGACCATCAGTGGCATATTGACAACAGCAGCTTCCATCAGTGGCATATTGACAACAACAGCTTCCATCAGTGGCATATTGACAACAGCTTCCATCAGTGGCATATTGAAAACAACTTCTTCCATCAGTGGCATATTGACAACCACAGCTTCCATCAGTGGGAAATTGACAACAGCTTCCATCAGTGGCATATTAACAACAACAGCTTCCATCAGTGGCATATTGACAACAGCTTCCATCAGTGGCATATTGACAAGAACTGCATCCATCAGTGGCATATTGAAAACAGCTTACATCAGAGGCATATTGACAACAGCTTCCATCAGTGGCATATTGACAACAGCATCCATCAGTGGCATATTGAAAACAACTGCTTCCATCAGTGGCATATTGACAACCACAGCTTCCATCAGTGGCATATTGACAACAGCTTCCATCAGTGGCATAATGAAAACAACTGCTTCCATCAGTGGCATATGACAAGAATAATTTCCATCAGTGGCATATTGACAACAACAGCTTCCATCAGTGGCATATTGACAACAGCTTCCGTCAAAGGCATATTGACAACAACAGCTTCCATCAGTGGCATAATGGCAACAGCAGCTTCCATCAGAGGCATATTGACAACCACAGCTTCCATCAGTGGCAAATTGACTACAGCTTCCATCAGTGGCATATTAACAACAACAGCTTCCATCAGTGGCATATTGACAACAGCTTCCATCAGTGGCATAATGGTAACAGCAGCTTCCATCAGTGGCATAAAGACAACAGCTTCCTCCAGTGGCACATTGACAACAACAGCTTCCATCAGTGGCATATTGACAACAGTTTTCGTCAGTGGCAAAATGACAACAGCATCCATCAGTGGCATATTGAAAACAACTGCTTCCATCAGTGGCATATTGACAAGCACAGCTTCCATCAGTGGTATATTGACAACAGCTTCCATCAGTGGCATATTGACAATAACAGGTTCCATCAGTGGCATATTGACAACAGCTTCCATCAGTGGCATAATGGCAACGGCAGCTTCCATCAGTGGCATATGACAAGAATAATTTCCATCAGTGGCATATTGACAACAACAGCATCCATCAGCGGCATATTGACAACAGCTTCCGTCAAAGGCATATTGACAACAACAGCTTCCATCAGTGGCATAATGGCAACAGCAGCTTCCATCAGAGGCATAATGACAAGAGCTTCCATCAGTGGCATATTGACAAGAAAAACTTCCATCAGTGGCATATTGAAAAAACAGCTTCCATCAGTGGCATATTGACAACAGCTTCCATCAGTGGCATATTGAAAACAACTGCTTCCATCAGTGGCATATTGACAACCACAGCTTCCATCAGTGGCAAATTGACAACTGCTTCCATCAGTGGCATATTAACAACAACAGCTTCCATCAGTGGCATATAGACAAGAGCTTCCATCAGTGGCATAATGGTAACAGCAGCTTCCATCAGTGGCATAAAGACAACAGCTTCCTGCAGTGGCACATTGACAACAACAGCTTCCATCAGTGGCATATTGACAACAACAAATTCCATCAGTGGCATATTGACAACAACTTTCATCAGTGGCATATTGACAAGAACTGCTTCCATCAGTGGCATATTGAAAACAGCTTCCATCAGTGGCATATTGACAACAGCATCCATCAGTGGCATATTGAAAACAACTGCTTCCATCAGTGGCATATTGACAACAGTTTCCATCAGTGGCAAAATGACAACAACAAATTCCATCAGTGGCATATTGACAACAACTTTCATCAGTGGCATATTGACAAGAACTGCTTCCATCAGTGGCATATTGAAAACAGCTTCCATCAGTGGCATATTGACAACAGCATCCATCAGTGGCATATTGAAAACAGCTGCTTCCATCAGTGGCATATTGACAACAGCTTCTATCAATGGCATATTGAAAACAACTGCTTCCATCAGTGGCATATTGACAACCACAGCTTCCATCAGTGGAATATTGATAACAGCTTCCATCAGTGGCATAATGGTAACAGCAGCTTCCATCAGTGGCATAAAGACAACAGCTTCCACCAGTGGGACATTGACAACAACAGCTTCCATCAGTGGCATATTGACAACAGTTTCCGTCAGTGGCATAATGACAACAACAAATTCCATCAGTGGCACATTGACAACAACTTTCATCAGTGGCATATTGACAACAGCTTCCATCAGTGGCATATTGACATCAACTGCTTCCATCAGTAGCATATTGAAAACAGCTTCCATCAGTGGCATATTGACAACAGCATCCATCAGTGGCATATTGAAAACAACTGCTTCCATCAGTGGCATATTGACAACAAAAGCTTCCATCAGTGGGATATTGACAACAGCTTCCATCAGTGGCATATTAACAACAACAGCTTCCATCAGTGGCATATTGACAAGAGCTTCCATCAGTGGCATAACGGTAACAGCAGCTTCCATCAGTGGCATAAAGACAACAGCTTCCTCCAGTGGCACATTGACAACAACAGCTTCCATCAGTGGCATATTGACAACAGTTTCCGTCAGTGGCAAAATGACAACAACAAATTCCATCAGTGGCATATTGACAACAACTTTCATCAGTGGCATATTGACAAGAACTGCTTCCATCAGTGGCATATTGAAAACAGCTTCCATCAGTGGCATATTGACAACAGCATCCATCAGTGGCATATTGAAAACAACTGCTTCCATCAGTGGCATATTGACAACCACAGCTTCCAACAGTGGTATATTGACAACAGCTTCCATCAGTGGCATATTGACAACAACAGGTTCCATCAGTGGCATATTGACAACAGCTTCCATCAGTGGCATATTGACAACCACAGATTCCATCAGTGGAATATTGATAACAGCTTCCATCAGTGGCATAATGGTAACAGCAGCTTCCATCAGTGGCATAAAGACAACAGCTTCCACCAGTGGGACATTGACAACAACAGCTTCCATCAGTGGCATATTGACAACAGTTTCCGTCAGTGGCATAATGACAACAACAAATTCCATCAGTGGCACATCGACAACAACTTTCATCAGTGGCATATTGACAACAGCTTCCATCAGTGGCATATTGACAACAGCATCCATCAGTGGCATATTGAAAACAACTGCTTCCATCAGTGGCATATTGACAACCACGGCTTCCATCAGTGGCATATTGACAACAGCTTCCATCAGCGGCATAATGAGAACAACTGCTTCTATCAGTGGCATATTGACAACCACAGCTTCCATCAGTGGCAAATTGACAACAGCTTCCATCAGTGGCATATTAACAACAACAGCTTCCATCAGTGGCATAATGGTAACAGCAGCTTCCATCAGTGGCATAAAGACAACAGCTGTCATCAGTGGCATAATGACAAGAACAACTTCCATCAGAGGCTTATTGACAACAACAGCTTCCATCAGTGGCATATTGACAACAGCTTCCATCAGTGGTATATTGACAACAACAGGTTCCATCAGTGGCATATTGACAACAGCTTCCATCAGTGGCATAATGGCAACGGCAGCTTCCATCAGTGGCATATTGACAAGAATAATTTCCATCAGTGGCATATTGACAACAACAACTTCCATCAGTGGCATTTTGACAACAGCTTCCATCAGTGGCATATTGAATACAACAGTTTCCGTCAGTGGCATATTGACAACAGCTTCCATCAGTGGCATATTGACAACAGCTTCCATGAGTGGCATATTGACAACAACAGCTTCCATCAGTGGCATATTGACAACAGCTTACATCAATGGCATATTGACAAGAACAGATTTCATCAGTGGCATATTGATAACAACAGCTTCCATCAGTGGCATATTGACAACAGCTTCCATCAGTGGCACATTGACAACAGCTTCCGTCAATGGCACAATGACAACAGCTTCCATTAGTGGCATATTGACAGCAGCTTCCATCAGTGGCATAATGACAACAGCGACCATCAGTGGCATATTGACAACAGCAGCTTCCATCAGTGGCATATTGACAACAACAGCTTCCATCAGTGGCATATTGACAACAGCATCCATCAGTGGCATATTGAAAACAACTGCTTCCATCAGTGGCATATTGAAAACAACTGCTTCCATCAGTGGCATATTGACAACCACAGCTTCCATCAGTGGCATATTGACAACAGCTTCCATCAGTGGCATAATGAAAACAACTGCTTCCATCAGTGGCATATTGACAACCACAGCTTCCATCAGTGGCAAATTGACAACAGCTTCCATCAGTGGCATATTAACAACAACAGCTTCCATCAGTGGCATAATGGTAACAGCAGCTTCCATCAGTGGCATAAAGACAACAGCTGTCATCAGTGGCATAATGACAAGAACAACTTCCATCAGAGGCATATTGACAACAGCTTCCATCAGTGGTATATTGACAACAACAGGTTCCATCAGTGGCATATTGACAACAGCTTCCATCAGTGGCATAATGGCAACGGCAGCTTCCATCAGTGGCATATTGACAAGAATAATTTCCATCAGTGGCATATTGACAACAACAACTTCCATCAGTGGCATATTGACAACAGCTTCCGTCAATGGCATATTGACAACAACAGCTTCCATCAGTGGCATAATGGTAACAGCAGCTTCCATCAGTGGCATAATGACAACAGCTTCCATCAGTGGCATATTGACAAGAAAAACTTCCATCAGTGGCATATTGACAAAAACAGCTTCCATCAGTGGCATTTTGACAACAGCTTCCATCAGTGGCATATTGAAAACAACAGTTTCCGTCAGTGGCATATTGACAACAGCTTCCATCAGTGGCATATTGACAACAGCTTCCATGAGTGGCATATTGACAACAACAGCTTCCATCAGTGGCATATTGACAACAGCTTACTTCAATGGCATAATGACAAGAACAGATTTCATCAGTGGCATATTGACAACAACAGCTTCCATCAGTGGCATATTGACAACAACAGCTTCCATCAGTGGCATAAAGACAACAACAAATTCCATCAGTGGCACATTGACAACAACTTTCATCAGTGGCATATTGACAACAGCTTCCATCAGTGGCATATTGACAAGAACTGCTTCCATCAGTAGCATATTGAAAACAGCTTCCATCAGTGGCATATTGACAACAGCATCCATCAGTGGCATATTGAAAACAACTGCTTCCATCAGTGGCATATTGACAACAAAAGCTTCCATCAGTGGGATATTGACAACAGCTTCCATCAGTGGCATATTAACAACAACAGCTTCCATCAGTGGCATATTGACAAGAGCTTCCATCAATGGCATAACGGTAACAGCAGCTTCCATCAGTGGCATAAAGACAACAGCTTCCTCCAGTGGCACATTGACAACAACAGCTTCCATCAGTGGCATATTGACAACAGTTTCCGTCAGTGGCAAAATGACAACAACAAATTCCATCAGTGGCATATTGACAACAACTTTCATCAGTGGCATATTGACAAGAACTGCTTCCATCAGTGGCATATTGAAAACAGCTTCCATCAGTGGCATATTGACAACAGCATCCATCAGTGGCATATTGAAAACAACTGCTTCCATCAGTGGCATATTGACAACCACAGCTTCCATCAGTGGTATATTGACAACAGCTTCCATCAGTGGCATATTGACAACAACAGGTTCCATCAGTGGCATATTGACAACAGCTTCCATCAATGGCATATTGAAAACAACTGCTTCCATCAGTGGCATATTGACAACCACAGATTCCATCAGTGGAATATTGATAACAGCTTCCATCAGTGGCATAATGGTAACAGCAGCTTCCATCAGTGGCATAAAGACAACAGCTTCCACCAGTGGGACATTGACAACAACAGCTTCCAACAGTGGCATATTGACAACAGTTTCCGTCAGTGGCATAATGACAACAACAAATTCCATCAGTGGCACATCGACAACAACTTTCATCAGTGGCATATTGACAACAGCTTCCATCAGTGGCATATTGACAACAGCATCCATCAGTGGCATATTGAAAACAACTGCTTCCATCAGTGGCATATTGACAACAACAGCTTCCATCAGTGGGATATTGACAACAGCTTCCATCAGTGGCATATTGACAACAGCATCCATCAGTGGCATATTGAAAACAACTGCTTCCATCAGTGGCATATTGACAACCACAGCTTCCATCAGTGGCATATTGACAACAGCTTCCATCAGCGGCATAATGAAAACAACTGCTTCTATCAGTGGCATATTGACAACCACAGCTTCCATCAGTGGCAAATTGACAACAGCTTCCATCAGTGGCATATTAACAACAACAGCTTCCATCAGTGGCATAATGGTAACAGCAGCTTCCATCAGTGGCATAAAGACAACAGCTGTCATCAGTGGCATAATGACAAGAACAACTTCCAACAGAGGCATATTGACAACAACAGCTTCCATCAGTGGCATATTGACAACAGCTTCCATCAGTGGTATATTGACAACAACAGGTTCCATCAGTGGCATATTGACAACAGCTTCCATCAGTGGCATAATGGCAATGGCAGCTTCCATCAGTGGCATATTGACAAGAATAATTTCCATCAGTGGCATATTGACAACAACAACTTCCATCAGTGGCATTTTGACAACAGCTTCCATCAGTGGCATATTGAAAACAACAGTTTCCGTCAGTGGCATATTGACAACAGCTTCCATCAGTGGCATATTGACAACAGCTTCCATGAGTGGCATATTGACAACAACAGCTTCCATCAGTGGCATATTGAGAACAGCTTACATCAATGGCATATTGACAAGAACAGATTTCATCAGTGGCATATTGACAACAACAGCTTCCATCAGTGGCATATTGACAACAGCTTCCATCAGTGGCACATTGACAACAGCTTCCGTCAATGGCACAATGACAACAGCTACCATTAGTGGCATATTGACAGCAGCTTCCATCAGTGGCATAATGACAACAGCGACCATCAGTGGCATATTGACAACAGCAGCTTCCATCAGTGGCATATTGACAACAACAGCTTCCATCAGTGGCATATTGACAACAGCATCCATCAGTGGCATATTGAAAACAACTGCTTCCATCAGTGGCATATTGAAAACAACTGCTTCCATCAGTGGCATATTGACAACCACAGCTTCCATCAGTGGCATATTGACAACAGCTTCCATCAGTGGCATAATGAAAACAACTGCTTCCATCAGTGGCATATTGACAACCACAGCTTCCATCAGTGGCAAATTGACAACAGCTTCCATCAGTGGCATATTAACAACAACAGCTTCCATCAGTGGCATAATGGTAACAGCAGCTTCCATCAGTGGCATAAAGACAACAGCTGTCATCAGTGGCATAATGACAAGAACAACTTCCATCAGAGGCATATTGACAACAGGTTCCATCAGTGGTATATTGACAACAGCTTCCATCAGTGGCATATTGAAAACAACAGTTTCCGTCAGTGGCATATTGACAACAGTTTCCGTCAGTGGCATAATGACAACAACAAATTCCATCAGTGGCACATCGACAACAACTTTCATCAGTGGCATATTGACAACAGCTTCCATCAGTGGCATATTGACAACAGCATCCATCAGTGGCATATTGAAAACAACTGCTTCCATCAGTGGCATATTGACAACCACGGCTTCCATCAGTGGCATATTGACAACAGCTTCCATCAGCGGCATAATGAGAACAACTGCTTCTATCAGTGGCATATTGACAACCACAGCTTCCATCAGTGGCAAATTGACAACAGCTTCCATCAGTGGCATATTAACAACAACAGCTTCCATCAGTGGCATATTGACAACAGCTTCCATCAGTGGCATAATGGCAACGGCAGCTTCCATCAGTGGCATATTGACAAGAATAATTTCCATCAGTGGCATATTGACAACAACAACTTCCATCAGTGGCATTTTGACAACAGCTTCCATCAGTGGCATATTGAATACAACAGTTTCCGTCAGTGGCATATTGACAACAGCTTCCATCAGTGGCATATTGACAACAGCTTCCATGAGTGGCATATTGACAACAACAGCTTCCATCAGTGGCATATTGACAACAGCTTACATCAATGGCATATTGACAAGAACAGATTTCATCAGTGGCATATTGATAACAACAGCTTCCATCAGTGGCATATTGACAACAGCTTCCATCAGTGGCACATTGACAACAGCTTCCGTCAATGGCACAATGACAACAGCTTCCATTAGTGGCATATTGACAGCAGCTTCCATCAGTGGCATAATGACAACAGCGACCATCAGTGGCATATTGACAACAGCAGCTTCCATCAGTGGCATATTGACAACAACAGCTTCCATCAGTGGCATATTGACAACAGCATCCATCAGTGGCATATTGAAAACAACTGCTTCCATCAGTGGCATATTGAAAACAACTGCTTCCATCAGTGGCATATTGACAACCACAGCTTCCATCAGTGGCATATTGACAACAGCTTCCATCAGTGGCATAATGAAAACAACTGCTTCCATCAGTGGCATATTGACAACCACAGCTTCCATCAGTGGCAAATTGACAACAGCTTCCATCAGTGGCATATTAACAACAACAGCTTCCATCAGTGGCATAATGGTAACAGCAGCTTCCATCAGTGGCATAAAGACAACAGCTGTCATCAGTGGCATAATGACAAGAACAACTTCCATCAGAGGCATATTGACAACAGCTTCCATCAGTGGTATATTGACAACAACAGGTTCCATCAGTGGCATATTGACAACAGCTTCCATCAGTGGCATAATGGCAACGGCAGCTTCCATCAGTGGCATATTGACAAGAATAATTTCCATCAGTGGCATATTGACAACAACAACTTCCATCAGTGGCATATTGACAACAGCTTCCGTCAATGGCATATTGACAACAACAGCTTCCATCAGTGGCATAATGGTAACAGCAGCTTCCATCAGTGGCATAATGACAACAGCTTCCATCAGTGGCATATTGACAAGAAAAACTTCCATCAGTGGCATATTGACAAAAACAGCTTCCATCAGTGGCATTTTGACAACAGCTTCCATCAGTGGCATATTGAAAACAACAGTTTCCGTCAGTGGCATATTGACAACAGCTTCCATCAGTGGCATATTGACAACAGCTTCCATGAGTGGCATATTGACAACAACAGCTTCCATCAGTGGCATATTGACAACAGCTTACTTCAATGGCATAATGACAAGAACAGATTTCATCAGTGGCATATTGACAACAACAGCTTCCATCAGTGGCATATTGACAACAACAGCTTCCATCAGTGGCATAAAGACAACAACAAATTCCATCAGTGGCACATTGACAACAACTTTCATCAGTGGCATATTGACAACAGCTTCCATCAGTGGCATATTGACAAGAACTGCTTCCATCAGTAGCATATTGAAAACAGCTTCCATCAGTGGCATATTGACAACAGCATCCATCAGTGGCATATTGAAAACAACTGCTTCCATCAGTGGCATATTGACAACAAAAGCTTCCATCAGTGGGATATTGACAACAGCTTCCATCAGTGGCATATTAACAACAACAGCTTCCATCAGTGGCATATTGACAAGAGCTTCCATCAGTGGCATAACGGTAACAGCAGCTTCCATCAGTGGCATAAAGACAACAGCTTCCTCCAGTGGCACATTGACAACAACAGCTTCCATCAGTGGCATATTGACAACAGTTTCCGTCACTGGCAAAATGACAACAACAAATTCCATCAGTGGCATATTGACAACAACTTTCATCAGTGGCATATTGACAAGAACTGCTTCCATCAGTGGCATATTGAAAACAGCTTCCATCAGTGGCATATTGACAACAGCATCCATCAGTGGCATATTGAAAACAACTGCTTCCATCAGTGGCATATTGACAACCACAGCTTCCATCAGTGGTATATTGACAACAGCTTCCATCAGTGGCATATTGACAACAACAGGTTCCATCAGTGGCATATTGACAACAGCTTCCATCAATGGCATATTGAAAACAACTGCTTCCATCAGTGGCATATTGACAACCACAGATTCCATCAGTGGAATATTGATAACAGCTTCCATCAGTGGCATAATGGTAACAGCAGCTTCCATCAGTGGCATAAAGACAACAGCTTCCACCAGTGGGACATTGACAACAACAGCTTCCAACAGTGGCATATTGACAACAGTTTCCGTCAGTGGCATAATGACAACAACAAATTCCATCAGTGGCACATCGACAACAACTTTCATCAGTGGCATATTGACAACAGCTTCCATCAGTGGCATATTGACAACAGCATCCATCAGTGGCATATTGAAAACAACTGCTTCCATCAGTGGCATATTGACAACAACAGCTTCCATCAGTGGGATATTGACAACAGCTTCCATCAGTGGCATATTGACAACAGCATCCATCAGTGGCATATTGAAAACAACTGCTTCCATCAGTGGCATATTGACAACCACAGCTTCCATCAGTGGCATATTGACAACAGCTTCCATCAGCGGCATAATGAAAACAACTGCTTCTATCAGTGGCATATTGACAACCACAGCTTCCATCAGTGGCAAATTGACAACAGCTTCCATCAGTGGCATATTAACAACAACAGCTTCCATCAGTGGCATAATGGTAACAGCAGCTTCCATCAGTGGCATAAAGACAACAGCTGTCATCAGTGGCATAATGACAAGAACAACTTCCAACAGAGGCATATTGACAACAACAGCTTCCATCAGTGGCATATTGACAACAGCTTCCATCAGTGGTATATTGACAACAACAGGTTCCATCAGTGGCATATTGACAACAGCTTCCATCAGTGGCATAATGGCAATGGCAGCTTCCATCAGTGGCATATTGACAAGAATAATTTCCATCAGTGGCATATTGACAACAACAACTTCCATCAGTGGCATTTTGACAACAGCTTCCATCAGTGGCATATTGAAAACAACAGTTTCCGTCAGTGGCATATTGACAACAGCTTCCATCAGTGGCATATTGACAACAGCTTCCATGAGTGGCATATTGACAACAACAGCTTCCATCAGTGGCATATTGACAACAGCTTACATCAATGGCATATTGACAAGAACAGATTTCATCAGTGGCATATTGACAACAACAGCTTCCATCAGTGGCATATTGACAACAGCTTCCATCAGTGGCACATTGACAACAGCTTCCGTCAATGGCACAATGACAACAGCTACCATTAGTGGCATATTGACAGCAGCTTCCATCAGTGGCATAATGACAACAGCGACCATCAGTGGCATATTGACAACAGCAGCTTCCATCAGTGGCATATTGACAACAACAGCTTCCATCAGTGGCATATTGACAACAGCATCCATCAGTGGCATATTGAAAACAACTGCTTCCATCAGTGGCATATTGAAAACAACTGCTTCCATCAGTGGCATATTGACAACCACAGCTTCCATCAGTGGCATATTGACAACAGCTTCCATCAGTGGCATAATGAAAACAACTGCTTCCATCAGTGGCATATTGACAACCACAGCTTCCATCAGTGGCAAATTGACAACAGCTTCCATCAGTGGCATATTAACAACAACAGCTTCCATCAGTGGCATAATGGTAACAGCAGCTTCCATCAGTGGCATAAAGACAACAGCTGTCATCAGTGGCATAATGACAAGAACAACTTCCATCAGAGGCATATTGACAACAGCTTCCATCAGTGGTATATTGACAACAACAGGTTCCATCAGTGGCATATTGACAACAGCTTCCATCAGTGGCATAATGGCAACGGCAGCTTCCATCAGTGGCATATTGACAAGAATAATTTCCATCAGTGGCATATTGACAACAACAACTTGCATCAGTGGCATATTGACAACAGCTTCCGTCAATGGCATATTGACAACAACAGCTTCCATCAGTGGCATAATGGTAACAGCAGCTTCCATCAGTGGCATAATGACAACAGCTTCCATCAGTGGCATATTGACAAGAAAAACTTCCATCAGTGGCATATTGACAAAAACAGCTTCCATCAGTGGCATTTTGACAACAGCTTCCATCAGTGGCATATTGAAAACAACAGTTTCCGTCAGTGGCATATTGACAACAGCTTCCATCAGTGGCATATTGACAACAGCTTCCATGAGTGGCATATTGACAACAACAGCTTCCATCAGTGGCATATTGACAACAGCTTACTTCAATGGCATAATGACAAGAACAGATTTCATCAGTGGCATATTGACAACAACAGCTTCCATCAGTGGCATATTGACAACAACAGCTTCCATCAGTGGCATAAAGACAACAACAAATTCCATCAGTGGCACATTGACAACAACTTTCATCAGTGGCATATTGACAACAGCTTCCATCAGTGGCATATTGACAAGAACTGCTTCCATCAGTAGCATATTGAAAACAGCTTCCATCAGTGGCATATTGACAACAGCATCCATCAGTGGCATATTGAAAACAACTGCTTCCATCAGTGGCATATTGACAACAAAAGCTTCCATCAGTGGGATATTGACAACAGCTTCCATCAGTGGCATATTAACAACAACAGCTTCCATCAGTGGCATATTGACAAGAGCTTCCATCAGTGGCATAACGGTAACAGCAGCTTCCATCAGTGGCATAAAGACAACAGTTTCCGTCAGTGGCAAAATGACAACAACAAATTCCATCAGTGGCATATTGACAACAACTTTCATCAGTGGCATATTGACAAGAACTGCTTCCATCAGTGGCATATTGAAAACAGCTTCCATCAGTGGCATATTGACAACAGCATCCATCAGTGGCATATTGAAAACAACTGCTTCCATCAGTGGCATATTGACAACCACAGCTTCCATCAGTGGTATATTGACAACAGCTTCCATCAGTGGCATATTGACAACAACAGGTTCCATCAGTGGCATATTGACAACAGCTTCCATCAATGGCATATTGAAAACAACTGCTTCCATCAGTGGCATATTGACAACAACAGCTTCCATCAGTGGCATAATGGTAACAGCAGCTTCCATCAGTGGCATAAAGACAACAGCTGTCATCAGTGGCATAATGACAAGAACAACTTCCATCAGAGGCATATTGACAACAGCTTCCATCAGTGGTATATTGACAACAACAGGTTCCATCAGTGGCATATTGACAACAGCTTCCATCAGTGGCATAATGGCAACGGCAGCTTCCATCAGTGGCATATTGACAAGAATAATTTCCATCAGTGGCATATTGACAACAACAACTTCCATCAGTGGCATATTGACAACAGCTTCCGTCAATGGCATATTGACAACAACAGCTTCCATCAGTGGCATAATGGTAACAGCAGCTTCCATCAGTGGCATAATGACAACAGCTTCCATCAGTGGCATATTGACAAGAAAAACTTCCATCAGTGGCATATTGACAAAAACAGCTTCCATCAGTGGCATTTTGACAACAGCTTCCATCAGTGGCATATTGAAAACAACAGTTTCCGTCAGTGGCATATTGACAACAGCTTCCATCAGTGGCATATTGACAACAGCTTCCATGAGTGGCATATTGACAACAACAGCTTCCATCAGTGGCATATTGACAACAGCTTACTTCAATGGCATAATGACAAGAACAGATTTCATCAGTGGCATATTGACAACAACAGCTTCCATCAGTGGCATATTGACAACAACAGCTTCCATCAGTGGCATAAAGACAACAACAAATTCCATCAGTGGCACATTGACAACAACTTTCATCAGTGGCATATTGACAACAGCTTCCATCAGTGGCATATTGACAAGAACTGCTTCCATCAGTAGCATATTGAAAACAGCTTCCATCAGTGGCATATTGACAACAGCATCCATCAGTGGCATATTGAAAACAACTGCTTCCATCAGTGGCATATTGACAACAAAAGCTTCCATCAGTGGGATATTGACAACAGCTTCCATCAGTGGCATATTAACAACAACAGCTTCCATCAGTGGCATATTGACAAGAGCTTCCATCAGTGGCATAACGGTAACAGCAGCTTCCATCAGTGGCATAAAGACAACAGTTTCCGTCAGTGGCAAAATGACAACAACAAATTCCATCAGTGGCATATTGACAACAACTTTCATCAGTGGCATATTGACAAGAACTGCTTCCATCAGTGGCATATTGAAAACAGCTTCCATCAGTGGCATATTGACAACAGCATCCATCAGTGGCATATTGAAAACAACTGCTTCCATCAGTGGCATATTGACAACCACAGCTTCCATCAGTGGTATATTGACAACAGCTTCCATCAGTGGCATATTGACAACAACAGGTTCCATCAGTGGCATATTGACAACAGCTTCCATCAATGGCATATTGAAAACAACTGCTTCCATCAGTGGCATATTGACAACCACAGATTCCATCAGTGGAATATTGATAACAGCTTCCATCAGTGGCATAATGGTAACAGCAGCTTCCATCAGTGGCATAAAGACAACAGCTTCCACCAGTGGGACATTGACAACAACAGCTTCCAACAGTGGCATATTGACAACAGTTTCCGTCAGTGGCATAATGACAACAACAAATTCCATCAGTGGCACATCGACAACAACTTTCATCAGTGGCATATTGACAACAGCTTCCATCAGTGGCATATTGACAACAGCATCCATCAGTGGCATATTGAAAACAACTGCTTCCATCAGTGGCATATTGACAACAACAGCTTCCATCAGTGGGATATTGACAACAGCTTCCATCAGTGGCATATTGACAACAGCATCCATCAGTGGCATATTGAAAACAACTGCTTCCATCAGTGGCATATTGACAACCACAGCTTCCATCAGTGGCATATTGACAACAGCTTCCATCAGCGGCATAATGAAAACAACTGCTTCTATCAGTGGCATATTGACAACCACAGCTTCCATCAGTGGCAAATTGACAACAGCTTCCATCAGTGGCATATTAACAACAACAGCTTCCATCAGTGGCATAATGGTAACAGCAGCTTCCATCAGTGGCATAAAGACAACAGCTGTCATCAGTGGCATAATGACAAGAACAACTTCCAACAGAGGCATATTGACAACAACAGCTTCCATCAGTGGCATATTGACAACAGCTTCCATCAGTGGTATATTGACAACAACAGGTTCCATCAGTGGCATATTGACAACAGCTTCCATCAGTGGCATAATGGCAATGGCAGCTTCCATCAGTGGCATATTGACAAGAATAATTTCCATCAGTGGCATATTGACAACAACAACTTCCATCAGTGGCATTTTGACAACAGCTTCCATCAGTGGCATATTGAAAACAACAGTTTCCGTCAGTGGCATATTGACAACAGCTTCCATCAGTGGCATATTGACAACAGCTTCCATGAGTGGCATATTGACAACAACAGCTTCCATCAGTGGCATATTGACAACAGCTTACATCAATGGCATATTGACAAGAACAGATTTCATCAGTGGCATATTGACAACAACAGCTTCCATCAGTGGCATATTGACAACAGCTTCCATCAGTGGCACATTGACAACAGCTTCCGTCAATGGCACAATGACAACAGCTACCATTAGTGGCATATTGACAGCAGCTTCCATCAGTGGCATAATGACAACAGCGACCATCAGTGGCATATTGACAACAGCAGCTTCCATCAGTGGCATATTGACAACAACAGCTTCCATCAGTGGCATATTGACAACAGCATCCATCAGTGGCATATTGAAAACAACTGCTTCCATCAGTGGCATATTGAAAACAACTGCTTCCATCAGTGGCATATTGACAACCACAGCTTCCATCAGTGGCATATTGACAACAGCTTCCATCAGTGGCATAATGAAAACAACTGCTTCCATCAGTGGCATATTGACAACCACAGCTTCCATCAGTGGCAAATTGACAACAGCTTCCATCAGTGGCATATTAACAACAACAGCTTCCATCAGTGGCATAATGGTAACAGCAGCTTCCATCAGTGGCATAAAGACAACAGCTGTCATCAGTGGCATAATGACAAGAACAACTTCCATCAGAGGCATATTGACAACAGCTTCCATCAGTGGTATATTGACAACAACAGGTTCCATCAGTGGCATATTGACAACAGCTTCCATCAGTGGCATAATGGCAACGGCAGCTTCCATCAGTGGCATATTGACAAGAATAATTTCCATCAGTGGCATATTGACAACAACAACTTCCATCAGTGGCATATTGACAACAGCTTCCGTCAATGGCATATTGACAACAACAGCTTCCATCAGTGGCATAATGGTAACAGCAGCTTCCATCAGTGGCATAATGACAACAGCTTCCATCAGTGGCATATTGACAAGAAAAACTTCCATCAGTGGCATATTGACAAAAACAGCTTCCATCAGTGGCATTTTGACAACAGCTTCCATCAGTGGCATATTGAAAACAACAGTTTCCGTCAGTGGCATATTGACAACAGCTTCCATCAGTGGCATATTGACAACAGCTTCCATGAGTGGCATATTGACAACAACAGCTTCCATCAGTGGCATATTGACAAGAACTGCTTCCATCAGTGGCATATTGAAAACAGCTTCCATCAGTGGCATATTGAAAACAACAGTTTCCGTCAGTGGCATATTGACAACAGCTTCCATCAGTGGCATATTGACAACAGCTTCCATGAGTGGCATATTGACAACAACAGCTTCCATCAGTGGCATATTGACAACAGCTTCCATCAGTGGCATATTGACAACAACAGTTTCCATCAGTGGCATATTGACAACAGCTTACATCAATGGCATATTGACAAGAACAGATTTCATCAGTGGCATATTGACAACAACAGCTTCCATCAGTGGCATATTGACAACAGCTTCCATCAGTGGCACATTGACAACAGCTTCCGTCAATGGCACAATGACAACAGCTTCCATTAGTGGCATATAGACAGCAGCTTCCATCAGTGGCATAATGACAACAGCGACCATCAGTGGCATATTGACAACAGCAGCTTCCATCAGTGGCATATTGACAACAACAGCTTCCATCAGCGGCATATTGACAACAGCATCCATCAGTGGCATATTGAAAACAACTGCTTCCATCAGTGGCATATTGAAAACAACTGCTTCCATCAGTGGCATATTGACAACCACAGCTTCCATCAGTGGCATATTGACAACAGCTTCCATCAGTGGCATAATGAAAACAACTGCTTCCATCAGTGGCATATTGACAACCACAGCTTCCATCAGTGGCAAATTGACAACAGCTTCCATCAGTGGCATATTAACAACAACAGCTTCCATCAGTGGCATAATGGTAACAGCAGCTTCCATCAGTGGCATAAAGACAACAGCTGTCATCAGTGGCATAATGACAAGAACAACTTCCATCAGAGGCAAATTGACAACAGCTTCCATCAGTGGTATATTGACAACAACAGGTTCCATCAGTGGCATATTGACAACAGCTTCCATCAGTGGCATAATGGCAACGGCAGCTTCCATCAGTGGCATATTGACAAGAATAATTTCCATCAGTGGCATATTGACAACAACAACTTCCATCAGTGGCATATTGACAACAGCTTCCGTCAATGGCATATTGACAACAACAGCTTCCATCAGTGGCATAATGGTAACAGCAGCTTCCATCAGTGGCATAATGACAACAGCTTCCATCAGTGGCATATTGACAAGAAAAACTTCCATCAGTGGCATATTGACAAAAACAGCTTCCATCAGTGGCATTTTGACAACAGCTTCCATCAGTGGCATATTGAAAACAACAGTTTCCGTCAGTGGCATATTGACAACAGCTTCCATCAGTGGCATATTGACAACAGCTTCCATGAGTGGCATATTGACAACAACAGCTTCCATCAGTGGCATATTGACAACAGCTTACTTCAATGGCATAATGACAAGAACAGATTTCATCAGTGGCATATTGACAACAACAGCTTCCATCAGTGGCATATTGACAACAGCTTCCATCAGTGGCACATTGACAACAGCTTCCGTCAATGGCACAATGACAACAGCTTCCATTAGTGGCATATTGACAGCAGCTTCCATCAGTGGCATAATGACAACAGCGACCATCAGTGGCATATTGACAACAGCAGCTTCCATCAGTGGCATATTGACAACAACAGCTTCCATCAGTGGCATATTGACAACAGCTTCCATCAGTGGCATAATGGCAACGGCAGCTTCCATCAGTGGCATATTGACAAGAATAATTTCCATCAGTGGCATATTGACAACAACAACTTCCATCAGTGGCATATTGACAACCACAGCTTCCATCAGTGGGAAATTGACAACAGCTTCCATCAGTGGCATATTAACAACAACAGCTTCCATCAGTGGCATATTGACAACAGCTTCCATCAGTGGCATAATGGTAACAGCAGCTTCCATCAGTGGCATAAAGAGAACAGCTTCCACCAGTGGCACGTTGAGAACAACAGCTTCCATCAGTGGCATATTGACTACAGTTTCCGTCAGTGGCATAATGACAACATCAACTTCCATCAGTGGCATATTGACAACAACTTTCATCAGTGGCATAATGACAACAGCTTCCATCAGTGGCATATTGACAAGAACTGCTTCCATCAGTGGCATATTGAAAACAGCTTACATCAGAGGCATATTGACAACAGCTTCCATCAGTGGCACATTGACAACAGCATCCATCAGTGGCATATTGAAAACAACTGCTTCCATCAGTGGCACATTGACAACCACAGCTTCCATCAGTGGCATATTGACAACAGCTTCCATCAGTGGGATAATGAAAACAACTGCTTCCATCAGTGGCATATGACAAGAATAATTTCCATCAGTGGCATATTAACAACAACAGCTTCCATCAGTGGCATATTGACAACAGCTTCCATCAGTGGCATAATGGTAACAGCAGCTTCCATCAGTGGCATAAAGACAACAGCTTCCTCCAGTGGCACATTGACAACAACAGCTTCCATCAGTGGCATATTGACAACAGTTTTCGTCAGTGGCAAAATGACAACAGCATCCATCAGTGGCATATTGAAAACAACTGCTTCCATCAGTGGCATATTGACAAGCACAGCTTCCATCAGTGGTATATTGACAACAGCTTCCATCAGTGGCATATTGACAATAACAGGTTCCATCAGTGGCATATTGACAACAGCTTCCATCAGTGGCATAATGGCAACGGCAGCTTCCATCAGTGGCATATGACAAGAATAATTTCCATCAGTGGCATATTGACAACAACAGCATCCATCAGTGGCATATTGACAACAGCTTCCGTCAAAGGCATATTGACAACAACAGCTTCCATCAGTGGCATATTGAAAAAACAGCTTCCATCAGTGGCATATTGACAACAGCTTCCATCAGTGGCATATTGAAAACAACTGCTTCCATCAGTGGCATATTGACAACCACAGTTTCCATCAGTGGCAAATTGACAACTGCTTCCATCAGTGGCATATTAACAACAACAGCTTCCATCAGTGGCATATTGACAAGAGCTTCCATCAGTGGCATAATGGTAACAGCAGCTTCCATCAGTGGCATAAAGACAACAGCTTCCTCCAGTGGCACATTGACAACAACAGCTTCCATCAGTGGCATATTGACAACAGTTTCCGTCAGTGGCAAAATGACAACAACAAATTCCATCAGTGGCATATTGACAACAACTTTCATCAGTGGCATATTGACAAGAACTGCTTCCATCAGTGGCATATTGAAAACAGCTTCCATCAGTGGCATATTGACAACAGCATCCATCAGTGGCATATTGAAAACATCTGCTTCCATCAGTGGCATATTGACAACAGCTTCTATCAATGGCATATTGAAAACAACTGCTTCCATCAGTGGCATATTGACAACCACAGCTTCCATCAGTGGAATATTGATAACAGCTTCCATCAGTGGCATAATGGTAACAGCAGCTTCCATCAGTGGCATAAAGACAACAGCTTCCACCAGTGGGACATTGACAACAACAGCTTCCATCAGTGGCATATTGACAACAGTTTCCGTCAGTGGCATAATGACAACAACAAATTCCATCAGTGGCACATTGACAACAACTTTCATCAGTGGCATATTGACAACAGCTTCCATCAGTGGCATATTGACAAGAACTGCTTCCATCAGTAGCATATTGAAAACAGCTTCCATCAGTGGCATATTGACAACAGCATCCATCAGTGGCATATTGAAAACAACTGCTTCCATCAGTGGCATATTGACAACAAAAGCTTCCATCAGTGGGATATTGACAACAGCTTCCATCAGTGGCATATTAACAACAACAGCTTCCATCAGTGGCATATTGACAAGAGCTTCCATCAGTGGCATAACGGTAACAGCAGCTTCCATCAGTGGCATAAGGACAACAGCTTCCTCCAGTGGCACATTGACAACAACAGCTTCCATCAGTGGCATATTGACAACAACTTTCATCAGTGGCATATTGACAAGAACTGCTTCCATCAGTGGCATATTGAAAACAGCTTCCACCAGTGGGACATTGACAACAACAGCTTCCATCAGTGGCATATTGACAACAGTTTCCGTCAGTGGCATAATGACAACAACAAATTCCATCAGTGGCACATCGACAACAACTTTCATCAGTGGCATATTGACAACAGCTTCCATCAGTGGCATATTGACAACAGCATCCATCAGTGGCATATTGAAAACAACTGCTTCCATCAGTGGCATATTGACAACAACAGCTTCCATCAGTGGGATATTGACAACAGCTTCCATCAGTGGCATATTGACAACAGCTTCCATCAGCGGCATAATGAAAACAACTGCTTCTATCAGTGGCATATTGACAACCACAGCTTCCATCAGTGGCAAATTGACAACAACTTCCATCAGTGGCATTTTGACAACAGCTTCCATCAGTGGCATATTGAAAACAACAGTTTCCGTCAGTGGCATATTGACAACAGCTTCCATCAGTGGCATATTGACAACAGCTTCCATGAGTGGCATATTGACAACAACAGCTTCCATCAGTGGCATATTGACAACAGCTTACATCAATGGCATATTGACAAGAACAGATTTCATCAGTGGCATATTGACAACAACAGCTTCCATCAGTGGCATATTGACAACAGCTTCCATCAGTGGCACATTGACAACAGCTTCCGTCAATGGCACAATGACAACAGCTTCCATTAGTGGCATATTGACAGCAGCTTCCATCAGTGGCATAATGACAACAGCGACCATCAGTGGCATATTGACAACAGCAGCTTCCATCAGTGGCATATTGACAACAACAGCTTCCATCAGTGGCATATTGACAACAGCATCCATCAGTGGCATATTGAAAACAACTGCTTCCATCAGTGGCATATTGAAAACAACTGCTTCCATCAGTGGCATATTGACAACCACAGCTTCCATCAGTGGCATATTGACAACAGCTTCCATCAGTGGCATAATGAAAACAACTGCTTCCATCAGTGGCATATTGACAACCACAGCTTCCATCAGTGGCAAATTGACAACAGCTTCCATCAGTGGCATATTAACAACAACAGCTTCCATCAGTGGCATAATGGTAACAGCAGCTTCCATCAGTGGCATAAAGACAACAGCTGTCATCAGTGGCATAATGACAAGAACAACTTCCATCAGAGGCATATTGACAACAGCTTCCATCAGTGGTATATTGACAACAACAGGTTCCATCAGTGGCATATTGACAACAGCTTCCATCAGTGGCATAATGGCAACGGCAGCTTCCATCAGTGGCATATTGACAAGAATAATTTCCATCAGTGGCATATTGACAACAACAACTTCCATCAGTGGCATATTGACAACAGCTTCCGTCAATGGCATATTGACAACAACAGCTTCCATCAGTGGCCTAATGGTAACAGCAGCTTCCATCAGTGGCATAATGAGAACAGCTTCCATCAGTGGCATATTGACAAGAAAAACTTCCATCAGTGGCATATTGACAAAAACAGCTTCCATCAGTGGCATTTTGACAACAGCTTCCGTCAAAGGCATATTGACAACAACAGCTTCCATCAGTGGCATATTGAAAAAACAGCTTCCATCAGTGGCATATTGACAACAGCTTCCATCAGTGGCATATTGAAAACAACTGCTTCCATCAGTGGCATATTGACAACCACAGCTTCCATCAGTGGCAAATTGACAACTGCTTCCATCAGTGGCATATTAACAACAACAGCTTCCATCAGTGGCATATTGACAAGAGCTTCCATCAGTGGCATAATGGTAACAGCAGCTTCCATCAGTGGCATAAAGACAACAGCTTCCTCCAGTGGCACATTGACAACAACAGCTTCCATCAGTGGCATATTGACAACAGTTTCCGTCAGTGGCAAAATGACAACAACAAATTCCATCAGTGGCATATTGACAACAACTTTCATCAGTGGCATATTGACAAGAACTGCTTCCATCAGTGGCATATTGAAAACAGCTTCCATCAGTGGCATATTGACAACAGCATCCATCAGTGGCATATTGAAAACAACTGCTTCCATCAGTGGCATATTGACAACAGCTTCTATCAATGGCATATTGAAAACAACTGCTTCCATCAGTGGCATATTGACAACCACAGCTTCCATCAGTGGAATATTGATAACAGCTTCCATCAGTGGCATAATGGTAACAGCAGCTTCCATCAGTGGCATAAAGACAACAGCTTCCACCAGTGGGACATTGACAACAACAGCTTCCATCAGTGGCATATTGACAACAGTTTCCGTCAGTGGCATAATGACAACAACAAATTCCATCAGTGGCACATTGACAACAACTTTCATCAGTGGCATATTGACAACAGCTTCCATCAGTGGCATATTGACAAGAACTGCTTCCATCAGTAGCATATTGAAAACAGCTTCCATCAGTGGCATATTGACAACAGCATCCATCAGTGGCATATTGAAAACAACTGCTTCCATCAGTGGCATATTGACAACAAAAGCTTCCATCAGTGGGATATTGACAACAGCTTCCATCAGTGGCATATTAACAACAACAGCTTCCATCAGTGGCATATTGACAAGAGCTTCCATCAGTGGCATAACGGTAACAGCAGCTTCCATCAGTGGCATAAAGACAACAGCTTCCTCCAGTGGCACATTGACAACAACAGCTTCCATCAGTGGCATATTGACAACAACTTTCATCAGTGGCATATTGACAAGAACTGCTTCCATCAGTGGCATATTGAAAACAGCTTCCACCAGTGGGACATTGACAACAACAGCTTCCATCAGTGGCATATTGACAACAGTTTCCGTCAGTGGCATAATGACAACAACAAATTCCATCAGTGGCACATCGACAACAACTTTCATCAGTGGCATATTGACAACAGCTTCCATCAGTGGCATATTGACAACAGCATCCATCAGTGGCATATTGAAAACAACTGCTTCCATCAGTGGCATATTGACAACAACAGCTTCCATCAGTGGGATATTGACAACAGCTTCCATCAGTGGCATATTGACAACAGCATCCATCAGTGGCATATTGAAAACAACTGCTTCCATCAGTGGCATATTGACAACCACAGCTTCCATCAGTGGCATATTGACAACAGCTTCCATCAGCGGCATAATGAAAACAACTGCTTCTATCAGTGGCATATTGACAACCACAGCTTCCATCAGTGGCAAATTGACAACAACTTCCATCAGTGGCATTTTGACAACAGCTTCCATCAGTGGCATATTGAAAACAACAGTTTCCGTCAGTGGCATATTGACAACAGCTTCCATCAGTGGCATATTGACAACAGCTTCCATGAGTGGCATATTGACAACAACAGCTTCCATCAGTGGCATATTGACAACAGCTTACATCAATGGCATATTGACAAGAACAGATTTCATCAGTGGCATATTGACAACAACAGCTTCCATCAGTGGCATATTGACAACAGCTTCCATCAGTGGCACATTGACAACAGCTTCCGTCAATGGCACAATGACAACAGCTTCCATTAGTGGCATATTGACAGCAGCTTCCATCAGTGGCATAATGACAACAGCGACCATCAGTGGCATATTGACAACAGCAGCTTCCATCAGTGGCATATTGACAACAACAGCTTCCATCAGTGGCATATTGACAACAGCATCCATCAGTGGCATATTGAAAACAACTGCTTCCATCAGTGGCATATTGAAAACAACTGCTTCCATCAGTGGCATATTGACAACCACAGCTTCCATCAGTGGCATATTGACAACAGCTTCCATCAGTGGCATAATGAAAACAACTGCTTCCATCAGTGGCATATTGACAACCACAGCTTCCATCAGTGGCAAATTGACAACAGCTTCCATCAGTGGCATATTAACAACAACAGCTTCCATCAGTGGCATAATGGTAACAGCAGCTTCCATCAGTGGCATAAAGACAACAGCTGTCATCAGTGGCATAATGACAAGAACAACTTCCATCAGAGGCATATTGACAACAGCTTCCATCAGTGGTATATTGACAACAACAGGTTCCATCAGTGGCATATTGACAACAGCTTCCATCAGTGGCATAATGGCAACGGCAGCTTCCATCAGTGGCATATTGACAAGAATAATTTCCATCAGTGGCATATTGACAACAACAACTTCCATCAGTGGCATATTGACAACAGCTTCCGTCAATGGCATATTGACAACAACAGCTTCCATCAGTGGCCTAATGGTAACAGCAGCTTCCATCAGTGGCATAATGAGAACAGCTTCCATCAGTGGCATATTGACAAGAAAAAGTTCCATCAGTGGCATATTGACAAAAACAGCTTCCATCAGTGGCATTTTGACAACAGCTTCCATCAGTGGCATATTGAAAACAACAGTTTCCGTCAGTGGCATATTGACAACAGCTTCCATCAGTGGCATATTGACAACAGCTTCCATGAGTGGCATATTGACAACAACAGCTTCCATCAGTGGCATATTGACAACAGCTTACTTCAATGGCATAATGACAAGAACAGATTTTATCAGTGGCATATTGACAACAACAGCTTCCATCAGTGGCATATTGACAACAACAGCTTCCATCGGTGGCATAAAGACAACAGCTTCCACCAGTGGGACATTGACAACAACAGCTTCCATCAGTGGCATATTGACAACAGTTTCCGTCAGTGGCATAATGACAACAACAAATTCCATCAGTGGCACATTGACAACAACTTTCATCAGTGGCATATTGACAACAGCTTCCATCAGTGGCATATTGACAAGAACTGCTTCCATCAGTAGCATATTGAAAACAGCTTCCATCAGTGGCATATTGACAACAGCATCCATCAGTGGCATATTGAAAACAACTGCTTCCATCAGTGGCATATTGACAACAAAAGCTTCCATCAGTGGGATATTGACAACAGCTTCCATCAGTGGCATATTAACAACAACAGCTTCCATCAGTGGCATATTGACAAGAGCTTCCATCAGTGGCATAACGGTAACAGCAGCTTCCATCAGAGGCATAAAGACAACAGCTTCCTCCAGTGGCACATTGACAACAACAGCTTCCATCAGTGGCATATTGACAACAGTTTCCGTCAGTGGCAAAATGACAACAACAAATTCCATCAGTGGCATATTGACAACAACTTTCATCAGTGGCATATTGACAAGAACTGCTTCCATCAGTGGCATATTGAAAACAGCTTCCTTCAGTGGCATATTGACAACAGCATCCATCAGTGGCATATTGAAAACAACTGCTTCCATCAGTGGCATATTGACAACCACAGCTTCCATCAGTGGTATATTGACAACAGCTTCCATCAGTGGCATATTGACAACAACAGGTTCCATCAGTGGCATATTGACAACAGCTTCCATCAATGGCATATTGAAAACAACTGCTTCCATCAGTGGCATATTGACAACCACAGATTGCATCAGTGGAATATTGATAACAGCTTCCATCAGTGGCATAATGGTAACAGCAGCTTCCATCAGTGGCATAAAGACAACAGCTTCCACCAGTGGGACATTGACAACAACAGCTTCCATCAGTGGCATATTGACAACAGTTTCCGTCAGTGGCATAATGACAACAACAAATTCCATCAGTGGCACATCGACAACAACTTTCATCAGTGGCATATTGACAACAGCTTCCATCAGTGGCATATTGACAACAGCATCCATCAGTGGCATATTGAAAACAACTGCTTCCATCAGTGGCATATTGACAACAACAGCTTCCATCAGTGGGATATTGACAACAGCTTCCATCAGTGGCATATTGACAACAGCATCCATCAGTGGCATATTGAAAACAACTGCTTCCATCAGTGGCATATTGACAACCACAGCTTCCATCAGTGGCATATTGACAACAGCTTCTATCAGCGGCATAATGAAAACAACTGCTTCTATCAGTGGCATATTGACAACCACAGCTTCCATCAGTGGCAAATTGACAACAGCTTCCATCAGTGGCATATTAACAACAACAGCTTCCATCAGTGGCATAATGGTAACAGCAGCTTCCATCAGTGGCATAAAGACAACAGCTGTCATCAGTGGCATAATGACAAGAACAACTTCCATCAGAGGCATATTGACAACAACAGCTTCCATCAGTGGCATATTGACAACAGCTTCCATCAGTGGTATATTGACAACAACAGGTTCCATCAGTGGCATATTGACAACAGCTTCCATCAGTGGCATAATGGCAACGGCAGCTTCCATCAGTGGCATATTGACAAGAATAATTTCCATCAGTGGCATATTGACAACAACAACTTCCATCAGTGGCATTTTGACAACAGCTTCCATCAGTGGCATATTGAAAACAACAGTTTCCGTCAGTGGCATATTGACAACAGCTTCCATCAGTGGCATATTGACAACAGCTTCCATGAGTGGCATATTGACAACAACAGCTTCCATCAGTGGCATATTGACAACAGCTTACATCAATGGCATATTGACAAGAACAGATTTCATCAGTGGCATATTGACAACAACAGCTTCCATCAGTGGCATATTGACAACAGCTTCCATCAGTGGCACATTGACAACAGCTTCCGTCAATGGCACAATGACAACAGCTTCCATTAGAGGCATATTGACAGCAGCTTCCATCAGTGGCATAATGACAACAGCGACCATCAGTGGCATATTGACAACAGCAGCTTCCATCAGTGGCATATTGACAACAACAGCTTCCATCAGTGGCATATTGACAACAGCATCCATCAGTGGCATATTGAAAACAACTGCTTCCATCAGTGGCATATTGAAAACAACTGCTTCCATCAGTGGCATATTGACAACCACAGCTTCCATCAGTGGCATATTGACAACAGCTTCCATCAGTGGCATAATGAAAACAACTGCTTCCATCAGTGGCATATTGACAACCACAGCTTCCATCAGTGGCAAATTGACAACAGCTTCCATCAGTGGCATATTAACAACAACAGCTTCCATCAGTGGCATAATGGTAACAGCAGCTTCCATCAGTGGCATAAAGACAACAGCTGTCATCAGTGGCATAATGACAAGAACAACTTCCATCAGAGGCATATTGACAACAGCTTCCATCAGTGGCATAATGGCAACGGCAGCTTCCATCAGTGGCATATTGACAAGAATAATTTCCATCAGTGGCATATTGACAACAACAACTTCCATCAGTGGCATATTGACAACAGCTTCCGTCAATGGCATATTGACAACAACAGCTTCCATCAGTGGCATAATGGTAACAGCAGCTTCCATCAGTGGCATAATGACAACAGCTTCCATCAGAGGCATATTGACAAGAAAAACTTCCATCAGTGGCATATTGACAAAAACAGCTTCCATCAGTGGCATTTTGACAACAGCTTCCATCAGTGGCATATTGAAAACAACAGTTTCCGTCAGTGGCATATTGACAACAGCTTCCATCAGTGGCATATTGACAACAGCTTTCATGAGTGGCATATTGACAACAACAGCTTCCATCAGTGGCATATTGACAAGAACTGCTTCCATCAGTGGCATATTGAAAACAGCTTCCATCAGTGGCATATTGAAAACAACAGTTTCCGTCAGTGGCATATTGACAACAGCTTCCATCAGTGGCATATTGACAACAGCTTCCATGAGTGGCATATTGACAACAACAGCTTCCATCAGTGGCATATTGACAACAGCTTACATCAATGGCATATTGACAAGAACAGATTTCATCAGTGGCATATTGACAACAACAGCTTCCATCAGTGGCATATTGACAACAGCTTCCATCAGTGGCACATTGACAACAGCTTCCGTCAATGGCACAATGACAACAGCTTCCATTAGTGGCATATAGACAGCAGCTTCCATCAGTGGCATAATGACAACAGCGACCATCAGTGGCATATTGACAACAGCAGCTTCCATCAGTGGCATATTGACAACAACAGCTTCCATCAGTGGCATATTGACAACAGCATCCATCAGTGGCATATTGAAAACAACTGCTACCATCAGTGGCATATTGAAAACAACTGCTTCCATCAGTGGCATATTGACAACCACAGCTTCCATCAGTGGCATATTGACAACAGCTTCCATCAGTGGCATAATGAAAACAACTGCTTCCATCAGTGGCATATTGACAACCACAGCTTCCATCAGTGGCAAATTGACAACAGCTTCCATCAGTGGCATATTAACAACAACAGCTTCCATCAGTGGCATAATGGTAACAGCAGCTTCCATCAGTGGCATAAAGACAACAGCTTACTTCAATGGCATAATGACAAGAACAACTTCCATCAGAGGCATATTGACAACAGCTTCCATCAGTGGTATATTGACAACAACAGGTTCCATCAGTGGCATATTGACAACAGCTTCCATCAGTGGCATAATGGCAACGGCAGCTTCCATCAGTGGCATATTGACAAGAATAATTTCCATCAGTGGCATATTGACAACAACAACTTCCATCAGTGGCATATTGACAACAGCTTCCGTCAATGGCATATTGACAACAACAGCTTCCATCAGTGGCATAATGGTAACAGCAGCTTCCATCAGTGGCATAATGACAACAGCTTCCATCAGTGGCATATTGACAAGAAAAACTTCCATCAGTGGCATATTGACAAAAACAGCTTCCATCAGTGGCATATTGAAAACAACAGTTTCCGTCAGTGGCATATTGACAACAGCTTCCATCAGTGGCATATTGACAACAGCTTCCATGAGTGGCATATTGACAACAACAGCTTCCATCAGTGGCATATTGACAACAGCTTACTTCAATGTCATAATGACAAGAACAGATTTCATCAGTGGCATATTGACAACAACAGCTTCCATCAGTGGCATATTGACAACAGCTTCCATCAGTGGCACATTGACAACAGCTTCCGTCAATGGCACAATGACAACAGCTTCCATTAGTGGCATATTGACAGCAGCTTCCATCAGTGGCATAATGACAACAGCGACCATCAGTGGCATATTGACAACAGCAGCTTCCATCAGTGGCATATTGACAACAACAGCTTCCATCAGTGGCATATTGACAACAGCTTCCATCAGTGGCATATTGAAAACAACTTATTCCATCAGTGGCATATTGACAACCACAGCTTCCATCAGTGGGAAATTGACAACAGCTTCCATCAGTGGCATATTAACAACAACAGCTTCCATCAGTGGCATATTGACAACAGCTTCCATCAGTGGCATAATGGTAACAGCAGCTTCCATCAGTGGCATAAAGAGAACAGCTTCCACCAGTGGCACGTTGAGAACAACAGCTTCCATCAGTGGCATATTGACTACAGTTTCCGTCAGTGGCATAATGACAACATCAACTTCCATCAGTGGCATATTGACAACAACTTTCATCAGTGGCATAATGACAACAGCTTCCATCAGTGGCATATTGACAAGAACTGCTTCCATCAGTGGCATATTGAAAACAGCTTACATCAGAGGCATATTGACAACAGCTTCCATCAGTGGCATATTGACAACAGCATCCATCAGTGGCATATTGAAAACAACTGCTTCCATCAGTGGCATATTGACAACCACAGCTTCCATCAGTGGCATATTGACAACAGCTTCCATCAGTGGGATAATGAAAACAACTGCTTCCATCAGTGGCATATGACAAGAATAATTTCCATCAGTGGCATATTGACAACAATAGCTTCCATCAGTGGCATATTGACAACAGCTTCCGTCAAAGGCATATTGACAACAACAGCTTCCATCAGTGGCATAATGGCAACAGCAGCTTCCATCAGAGGCATAATGACAAGAGCTTCCATCAGTGGCATATTGACAAGAAAAACTTCCATCAGTGGCATATTGATAAAATAGCTTCCATCAGTGGCATATTGAAAACAACTGCTTCCATCAGTGGCATATTGACAACCACAGCTTCCATCAGTGGCAAATTGACAACAGCTTCCATCAGTGGCATATTAACAACAACAGCTTCCATCAGAGGCATATTGACAAGAGCTTCCATCAGTGGCATAATGGTAACAGCAGCTTCCATCAGTGGCATAAAGACAACAGCTTCCTCCAGTGGCACATTGACAACAACAGCTTCCATCAGTGGCATATTGACAACAGTTTCCGTCACTGGCAAAATGACAACAACAAATTCCATCAGTGGCATATTGACAACAACTTTCATCAGTGGCATATTGACAAGAACTGCTTCCATCAGTGGCATATTGAAAACAGCTTCCATCAGTGGCATATTGACAACAGCATCCATCAGTGGCATATTGAAAACAACTGCTTCCATCAGTGGCATATTGACAACCACAGCTTCCATCAGTGGTATATTGACAACAGCTTCCATCAGTGGCATATTGACAACAACAGGTTCCATCAGTGGCATATTGACAACAGCTTCCATCAGTGGCATAATGGCAACGGCAGCTTCCATCATTGGCATATGACAAGAATAATTTCCATGAGTGGCATATTGACAACAACAGCTTCCATCAGAGGCATATTGACAACAGCTTCCGTCAAAGGCATATTGACAACAACAGCTTCCATCAGTGGCATAATGGCAACAGCAGCTTCCATCAGAGGCATAATGACAAGAGCTTCCATCAGTGGCATATTGACAAGAAGAACTTCCATAAGTGGCATATTGAAAAAACACCTTCCATCAGTGGCATATTGACAACAGCTTCCATCAGTGCCATATTGAAAACAACTGCTTCCATCAGTGGCATATTGACAACCACAGCTTCCATCAGTGGCAAATTGACAACAGCTTCCATCAGTGGCATATTAACAACAACAGCTTCCATCAGTGGCATATTGACAAGAGCTTCATCAGTGGCATAATGGTAACAGCAGCTTCCATCAGTGGCATAAAGACAACAGCTTCCACCAGTGGCAGATTGACAACAACAGCTTCCATCAGTGGCATATTGACAACAGTTTCCGTCAGTGGCATAATGACAACAACAAATTCCATCAGTGGCATATTGACAACAACTTACATCAGTGGCATATTGACAACAGCTTACATCAGTGGCATATTGACAAGAACTGCTTCCATCAGTGGCATATTGAAAACAGCTTCCATCAGTGGCATATTGACAACAGCATCCATCAGTGGCATATTGAAAACAACTGCTTCCATCAGTGGCATATTGACAACCACAGCTTCCATCAGTGGCATATTGACAACAGCTTCCATCAGTGGCATATTGACAACAGCATCCATCAGTGGCATATTGAAAACAACTGCTTCCATCAGTGGCATAATGACAACCACATCTTCCATCAGTGGCAAATTGACAACAGCTTCCTTCAGTGGCATATTAACAACAACAGCTTCCATGAGTGGCATATTGACAACAGCTTCCTTCAGTGGCATAATGGTAACAGCAGCTTCCATGAGTGGCATAAAGACAACAGCTGCCATCAGTGGCATAATGACAAGAACAACTTCCATCAGAGGCATAATGACAAGAGCTTCCATCAGTGGCATATTGACAAGAAAAACTTCCATCAGTGGCATATTGACAACAACAGGTTCCATCAGTGGCATATTGACAACAGCTTCCATCAGTGGCATAATGGCAACGGCAGCTTCCATCAGTGGCATATGACAAGAATAATTTCCATCAGTGGCATATTGACAACAGCAGCTTCCATCAGTGGCATATTGACAACAGCTTCCGTCAAAGGCATATTGACAACAACAGCTTCCATCAGTGGCATAATGGCAACAGCAGCTTCCATCAGTGGCATAATGACAAGAACAACTTCCATCAGAGGCATATTGAGAACAACAGCTTCCATCAGTGGCATAATGGCAACAGCAGCTTCCATCAGTGGCATAATGACAAGAACAACTTCCATCAGAGGCATATTGAGAACAACAGCTTCCATCAGTGGCATATTGACAACAGCTTCCATCAGTGGTATATTGACAACAACAGGTTCCATCAGTGGCATATTGACAACAGCTTCCATCAGTGGCATAATGGCAACGGCAGCTTCCATCAGTGGCATATGACAAGAATAATTTCCATCAGTGGCATATTGACAACAGCAGCTTCCATCAGTGGCATATTGACAACAGCTTCCGTCAAAGGCATATTGACAACAACAGCTTCCATCAGTGGCATAATGGCAACAGCAGCTTCCATCAGTGGCATAATGACAAGAGCTTCCATCAGTAGCATATTGACAAGAAAAACTTCCATCAGTGGCATATTGAAAAAACAGCTTCCATCAGTGGCATATTGACAACAGCCTCCATCAGTGGCATATTGAAAACAACAGTTTCCATCAGTAGCATATTGACAACAGCTTCCATCAGTGGCATATTGACAACAGCTTCCATCAGTGGCATATTGACAACAACAGCTTCCATCAGTGGCATATTGACAACAGCTTACATGAATGGCATATTGACAAGAACAGATTTCATCAGTGGCATATTGACAACAACAGCTTCCATCAGTGGCATATTGAAAGCAGCTTCCATCAGTGGCATAATGACAACGGCTTCTATCAGTGGGATATTGACAACAGCTTCCACCAGTGGCACATTGACAACAACAGCTTCCATCAGTGGCATATTGACTACAGCTTCCGTCAGAGGCATAATGACAACAACAACTTCCATCAGTGGCGTATTGACAACAGCTTCCATCAGTGGGACATTGACAACAACAACTTCCATCAGTGGCATATTGACAACAACTTCCATCAGTGGCATATTGACAACAACTTCCATCAGTGGCATATTCACAACAGCTTCCATCAGTTTCATATTGACAAGAACTGCTTCCATCAGTGGCATATTGACAACAGCTTCCATCAGTGGCAAATTGACATCTGCTTCCATCAGTGGCATAATGGTAACAGCAGCTTCCATCAGTGGCATAAAGACAACAGCTGTCATCAGTGGCATAATGACAAGAACAACTTCCATCAGAGGCATATTGACAACAGCTTCCATCAGTGGTATATTGACAACAACAGGTTCCATCAGTGGCATATTGACAACAGCTTCCATCAGTGGCATAATGGCAATGGCAGTTTCCATCAGTGGCATATTTACAAGAATAATTTCCATCAGTGGCATATTGACAACAACAACTTCCATCAGTGGCATATTGACAACAGCTTCCGTCAATGGCATATTGACAACAACAGCTTCCATCAGTGGCATAATGGCAACAGCAGCTTCCATCAGTGGCATAATGACTACAGCTTCCATCAGTGGCATATTGACAAGAAAAACTTCCATCAGTGGCATATTGACAAAAAAAGCTTCCATCAGTGGCATTTTGACAACAGCTTCCATCAGTGGCATATTGAATACAACAGATTGCATCAGTGGCATATTGACAACAGCTTCCATCAGTGGCAGATTGGCAACAGCTTTCATGAGTGGCATATTGACAACAACAGCTTCCATCAGTGGCATATTGACAACAGCTTACATCAATGGCATATTGACAAGAACAGATTTCATCAGTGGCATATTGACAACAACAGCTTCCATCAGTGGCATATTGACAACAGCTTCCATCAGTGGTATATTGGCAACAACAGGTTCCATCAATGGCACATTAACAACAGCTTCCATCAGGGGCACATTGAGAACAACAACTTCCATCAGTGGCATATTGACAACAACTTCCATCAGTGGCATATTGACAACAGCTTCCATCAGTTTCATATTGACAAGAACTGCTTCCATCAGTGGCATATTGACAACAGCTTCCATCAGTGGCAATTTGACAACTGCTTCCATCAGTGGCATAATGGTAACAGCAGCTTCCATCAGTGGCATAAAGACAACAGCTGTCATCAGTGGCATAATGACAAGAACAACTTCCATCAGAGGCATATTGAGAACAACAGCTTCCATCAGTGGCATATTGACAACAGCTTCCATCAGTGGTATATTGACAACAACAGGTTCCATCAGTGGCATATTGACAACAGCTTCCATCAGTGGCATAATGGCAACGGCAGCTTCCATCAGTGGCATATGACAAGAATAATTTCCATCAGTGGCATATTGACAACAGCAGCTTCCATCAGTGGCATATTGACAACAGCTTCCGTCAAAGGCATATTGACAACAACAGCTTCCATCAGTGGCATAATGGCAACAGCAGCTTCCATCAGTGGCATAATGACAAGAACAACTTCCATCAGAGGCATATTGAGAACAACAGCTTCCATCAGTGGCATAATGGCAACAGCAGCTTCCATCAGTGGCATAATGACAAGAACAACTTCCATCAGAGGCATATTGAGAACAACAGCTTCCATCAGTGGCATATTGACAACAGCTTCCATCAGTGGTATATTGACAATAACAGGTTCCATCAGTGGCATATTGACAACAGCTTCCATCAGTGGCATAATGGCAACGGCAGCTTCCATCAGTGGCATATGACAAGAATAATTTCCATCAGTGGCATATTGACAACAGCAGCTTCCATCAGTGGCATATTGACAACAGCTTCCGTCAAAGGCATATTGACAACAACAGCTTCCATCAGTGGCATATTGACAACAGCTTCCATCAGTGGCATATTGACAACAACAGCTTCCATCAGTGGCATATTGACAACAGCTTACATGAATGGCATATTGACAAGAACAGATTTCATCAGTGGCATATTGACAACAACAGCTTCCATCAGTGGCATATTGAAAGCAGCTTCCATCAGTGGCATAATGACAACGGCTTCTATCAGTGGCATATTGACAACAGCTTCCACCAGTGGCACATTGACAACAACAGCTTCCATCAGTGGCATATTGACCACAGCTTCCGTCAGAGGCATAATGACAACAACAACTTCCATCAGTGGCGTATTGACAACGGCTTCCATCAGTGGGAAATTGACAACAACAACTTCCATCAGTGGCATATTGACAACAACTTCCATCAGTGGCATATTGACAACAGCTTCCATCAGTTTCATATTGACAAGAACTGCTTCCATCAGTGGCATATTGACAACAGCTTCCATCAGTGGCAAATTGACATCTGCTTCCATCAGTGGCATAATGGTAACAGCAGCTTCCATCAGTGGCATAAAGACAACAGCTGTCATCAGTGGCATAATGACAAGAACAACTTCCATCAGAGGCATATTGACAACAATAGCTTCCATCAGTGGCATATTGACAACAGCTTCCATCAGTGGGATAATGAAAACAACTGCTTCCATCAGTGGCATATGACAAGAATAATTTCCATCAGTGGCATATTGACAAGAATAGCTTCCTCCAGTGGCACATTGACAACAACAGCTTCCATCAGTGGCATATTGACAACCGTTTCCGTCACTGGCAAAATGACAACAACAAATTCCATCAGTGGCATATTGACAACAACTTTCATCAGTGGCATATTGACAAGAACTGCTTCCATCAGTGGCATATTGAAAACAGCTTCCATCAGTGGCATATTGACAACAGCATCCATCAGTGGCATATTGAAAACAACTGCTTCCATCAGTGGCATATTGACAACCACAGCTTCCATCAGTGGTATATTGACAACAGCTTCCATCAGTGGCATATTGACAACAACAGGTTCCATCAGTGGCATATTGACAACAGCTTCCATCAGTGGCATAATGGCAACGGCAGCTTCCATCATTGGCATATGACAAGAATAATTTCCATGAGTGGCATATTGACAACAACAGCTTCCATCAGAGGCATATTGACAACAGCTTCCGTCAAAGGCATATTGACAACAACAGCTTCCATCAGTGGCATAATGGCAACAGCAGCTTCCATCAGAGGCATAATGACAAGAGCTTCCATCAGTGGCATATTGACAAGAAGAACTTCCATAAGTGGCATATTGAAAAAACACCTTCCATCAGTGGCATATTGACAACAGCTTCCATCAGTGCCATATTGAAAACAACTGCTTCCATCAGTGGCATATTGACAACCACAGCTTCCATCAGTGGCAAATTGACAACAGCTTCCATCAGTGGCATATTAACAACAACAGCTTCCATCAGTGGCATATTGACAAGAGCTTCATCAGTGGCATAATGGTAACAGCAGCTTCCATCAGTGGCATAAAGACAACAGCTTCCACCAGTGGCAGATTGACAACAACAGCTTCCATCAGTGGCATATTGACAACAGTTTCCGTCAGTGGCATAATGACAACAACAAATTCCATCAGTGGCATATTGACAACAACTTACATCAGTGGCATATTGACAACAGCTTACATCAGCGGCATATTGACAAGAACTGCTTCCATCAGTGGCATACTGAAAACAGCTTCCATCAGTGGCATATTGACAACAGCATCCATCAGTGGCATATTGAAAACAACTGCTTCCATCAGTGGCATATTGACAACCACAGCTTCCATCAGTGGCATATTGACAACAGCTTCCATCAGTGGCATATTGACAACAGCATCCATCAGTGGCATATTGAAAACAACTGCTTCCATCAGTGGCATAATGACAACCACATCTTCCATCAGTGGCAAATTGACAACAGCTTCCTTCAGTGGCATATTAACAACAACAGCTTCCATCAGTGGCATATTGACAACAGCTTCCTTCAGTGGCATAATGGCAACGGCAGCTTCCATCAGTGGCATATGACAAGAATAATTTCCATCAGTGGCATATTGACAACAGCAGCTTCCATCAGTGGCATATTGACAACAGCTTCCGTCAAAGGCATATTGACAACAACAGCTTCCATCAGTGGCATAATGGCAACAGCAGCTTCCATCAGTGGCATAATGACAAGAACAACTTCCATCAGAGGCATATTGAGAACAACAGCTTCCATCAGTGGCATAATGGCAACAGCAGCGTCCATCAGTGGCATAATGACAAGAACAACTTCCATCAGAGGCATATTGAGAACAACAGCTTCCATCAGTGGCATATTGACAACAGCTTCCATCAGTGGTATATTGACAACAACAGGTTCCATCAGTGGCATATTGACAACAGCTTCCATCAGTGGCATAATGGCAACGGCAGCTTCCATCAGTGGCATATGACAAGAATAATTTCCATCAGTGGCATATTGACAACTGCAGCTTCCATCAGTGGCATATTGACAACAGCTTCCGTCAAAGGCATATTGACAACAACAGCTTCCATCAGTGGCATAATGGCAACAGCAGCTTCCATCAGTGGCATAATGACAAGAGCTTCCATCAGTAGCATATTGACAAGAAAAACTTCCATCAGTGGCATATTGAAAAAACAGCTTCCATCAGTGGCATATTGACAACAGCTTCCATCAGTGGCATATTGAAAACAACAGTTTCCATCAGTAGCATATTGACAACAGCTTCCATCAGTGGCATATTGACAACAGCTTCCATCAGTGGCATATTGACAACAACAGCTTCCATCAGTGGCATATTGACAACAGCTTACATGAATGGCATATTGACAAGAACAGATTTCATCAGTGGCATATTGACAACAACAGCTTCCATCAGTGGCATATTGAAAGCAGCTTCCATCAGTGGCATAATGACAACGGCTTCTATCAGTGGCATATTGACAACAGCTTCCACCAGTGGCACATTGACAACAACAGCTTCCATCAGTGGCATATTGACTACAGCTTCCGTCAGAGGCATAATGACAACAACAACTTCCATCAGTGGCGTATTGACAACAGCTTCCATCAGTGGGACATTGACAACAACAACTTCCATCAGTGGCATATTGACAACAACTTCCATCAGTGGCATATTGACAACAGCTTCCATCAGTTTCATATTGACAAGAACTGCTTCCATCAGTGGCATATTGACAACAGCTTCCATCAGTGGCAAATTGACATCTGCTTCCATCAGTGGCATAATGGTAACAGCAGCTTCCATCAGTGGCATAAAGACAACAGCTGTCATCAGTGGCATAATGACAAGAACAACTTCCATCAGAGGCATATAGACAACAGCTTCCATCAGTGGTATATTGACAACAACAGGTTCCATCAGTGGCATATTGACAACAGCTTCCATCAGTGGCATAATGGCAATGGCAGTTTCCATCAGTGGCATATTTACAAGAATAATTTCCATCAGTGGCATATTGACAACAACAACTTCCATCAGTGGCATATTGACAACAGCTTCCGTCAATGGCATATTGACAACAACAGCTTCCATCAGTGGCATAATGGCAACAGCAGCTTCCATCAGTGGCATAATGACTACAGCTTCCATCAGTGGCATATTGACAAGAAAAACTTCCATCAGTGGCATATTGACAAAAAAGAGCTTCCATCAGTGGCATTTTGACAACAGCTTCCATCAGTGGCATATTGAATACAACAGATTGCATCAGTGGCATATTGACAACAGCTTCCATCAGTGGCAGATTGACAACAGCTTCCATGAGTGGCATATTGACAACAACAGCTTCCATCAGTGGCATATTGACAACAGCTTACATCAATGGCATATTGACAAGAACAGATTTCATCAGTCGGCATATTGACAACAACAGCTTCCATTAGTGGCATATTGACAACAGCTTCCATCAGTGGTATATTGGCAACAACAGGTTCCATCAATGGCACATTAACAACAGCTTCCATCAGGGGCACATTGAGAACAGACAACTTCATCAGTGGCATATTGACAACAACTTCCATCAGTGGCATATTGACAACTAGCTTCCATCAGTTTCATATTGACAAGAACTAGCTTCCATCAGTGGCATATTGACAACAGCTTCCATCAGTGGCAATTTGACAACTGCTTCCATCAGTGGCATAATGGTAACAGCAGCTTCCATCAGTGCATAAAGACAACAGCTGTCATCAGTGGCATAATGACAAGAACAACTTCCATCAGAGGCATATTGAGAACAACAGCTTCCATCAGTGGCATATTGACAACAGCTTCCATCAGTGGTATATTGACAACAACAGGTTCCATCAGTGGCATATTGACAACAGCTTCCATCAGTGGCATAATGGCAACGGCAGCTTCCATCAGTGGCATATGACAAGAATAATTTCCATCAGTGGCATATTGACAACAGCAGCTTCCATCAGTGGCATATTGACAACAGCTTCGTCAAAGGCATATTGACAACAACAGCTTCCATCAGTGGCATAATGGCAACAGCAGCTTCCATCAGTGGCATAATGACAAGAACAACTTCCATCAGAGGCATATTGAGAACAACAGCTTCCATCAGTGGCATAATGGCACAACAGCAGCTTCCATCAGTGGCATAATGACAAGAACAAACTTCCATCAGAGGCATATTGAGAACAACAGCTTCCATCAGTGGCATATTGACAACAGCTTCCATCAGTGGTATATTGACAACAACAGGTTCCATCAGTGGCATATTGACAACAGCTTCCATCAGTGGCATAATGGCAACTGGCAGCTTCCATCAGTGGCATATGACAAGAATAATTTCCATCAGTGGCATATTGACAACAGCAGCTTCCAGCAGTGTGCATATTGACAACAGCTTCCGTCAAAGGCATATTGACAACAACAGCTTCCATCAGTGGCATATTGACAACAGCTTCCATCAGTGGCATATTGACAACAACAGCTTCCATCAGTGGCATATTGACAACAGCTTACATGAATGGCATATTGACAAGAGACAGATTTCATCAGTGGCATATTGACAACAACAGCTTCCATCAGTGGCATATTGAAAGCAGCTTCCATCAGTGGCATAATGACAACGGCTTCTATCAGTGGCATATTGACAACAGCTTCCACCAGTGGCACATTGACAACAACAGCTTCCATCAGTGGCATATTGACTACAGCTTCCGTCAGAGGCAATAATGACAACAACAACTTCCATCAGTGGCGTATTGACAACGGCTTCCATCAGTGGGACATTGACAACAACAACTTCCATCAGTGGCATATTGACAACAACTTTCCATCAGTGGCATATTGACAACAGCTTCCATCAGTTTCATATTGACAAGAACTGCTGTCCATCAGTGGCATATTGACAACAGCTTCCATCATCGAGTGGCATAATAGACATCTGCTTTCCATCAGTGGCATAATGGTAACAGCAGCTTCCATCAGTGGCGATAAAGCTCAACAGCTGTCATCAGTGGTATAACTGACAAGACAACTTCCATCAGAGGCATATTGACAACAATAGCTTCCATCAGTGGCATATTGACAACAGCTTCCATCAGTGGTATATTGACAACAACAGGTTCCATCAGTGGCATATTGACAACAGCTTCCTTCAGTGGCATAATGGCAATGGCAGCTTCCATCAGTGGCATATTGACAACAGCTTCCATCAGTTTCATATTGACAAGAACTGCTTCCATCAGTGGCATATTGACAACAGCTTCCATCAGTGGCAAATTGACAACTGCTTCCATCAGTGGCATAATGGTAACAGCAGCATCCATCAGTGGCATAAAGACAACAGCTGTCATCAGTGGCATAATGACAAGAACAACTTCCATCAGAGGCATATTGAGAACAACAGCTTCCATCAGTGGCATATTGACAACAGCTTCCATCAGTGGTATATTGACAACAACAGGTTCCATCAGTGGCATATTGACAACAGCTTCCATCAGTGGCATAATGGCAACGGGCAGCTTCCATCAGTGGCATATGACAAGAATAATTTCCATCAGTGGCATATTGACAACCAGCAGCTTCCATCAGTGGCATATCGACAACAGCTTCCGTCAAGGCATATTGACAACAACAGCTTCCATCAGTGGCATAATGGCAACAGCAGCTTCCATCAGTGGCATAATGACAAGAACAACTTCCATCAGAGCATATTGAGAACAACAGCTTCCATCAGTGGCATAATGGCAACAGCAGCTTCCATCAGTGGCATAATGACAAGAACAACTTCCATCAGAGGCATATTGAGAATAACAGCTTCCATCAGTGGCATATTGACAACAGCTTCCATCAGTGGTATATTGACAACAACAGGTTCCATCAGTGGCATATTGACAACAGCTTCCATCAGTGGCATAATGGCAACGGCAGCTTCCATCAGTGGCATATGACAAGAATAATTTCCATCAGTGGCATATTGACAACAGCAGCTTCCATCAGTGGCATATTGACAACAGCTTCCGTCAAAGGCATATTGACAACAACAGCTTCCATCAGTGGCATATTGACAACAGCTTCCATCAGTGGCATATTGACAACAACAGCTTCCATCAGTGGCATATTGACAACAGCTTACATGAATGGCATATTGACAAGAACAGATTTCATCAGTGGCATATTGACAACAACAGCTTCCATCAGTGGCATATTGACAAACAGCTTCCATCAGTGCACATTGACAACAGCTTCCGTCAATGGCACAATGACAACAGCTTCCTTCAGTGGCATAGTGACAGCAGCTTCCATCAGTGGCATAATGACAACAGCTACCATCAGTGGCATGTTGACAACAGCAGCTTCCATCAGTGGCATATTGACAACAACAGCTTCCATCAGTGGCATATTGACAACAACAGCTTCCATCAGTGGCATATTGAAAACAACTGCTTCCATCAGTGCATATTGACAACCACAGCTTCCATCAGTGGGAAATTGACAACAGCTTCCATCAGTGGCATATTAACAACAACAGCTTCCATCAGTGGCATATTGACAACAGCTTCCATCAGAGGCATAATGGTAACAGCAGCTTCCATCAGTGGCATAAAGAGATCAGCTTCCACCAGTGGCACGTTGAGAAACAACAGCTTCCACTCAGTGGCATATTTGACTACAGTTTCCGTCAGTGGCATAATGACAACATCAACTTCCATCAGTGGCATATTGACAACAACTTTCATCAGTGGCATAATGACAACAGCTTCCATCAGTGGCATATTGACAACCACAGCTTCCATCAGTGGCAAATTGACAACAAGCTTCCATCAGTGGCGTATTGACAACAACAGCTTCCATCAGTGGCATATTGACAACAGTTTCTGTCAGTGGCATAATGACAACAACAGCTTCCTTCAGTGGCATATTGACAAGAACTGCTTCCATCAGTGGAATATTGAAAACAGCTTTAATCAGTGGCATATTGACAACAGCATCCATCAGTGGCATACTGAAAACAACTGCTTCCATCAGTGGCATATTGACAACCGCAGCTTCCATCAGTGGCATATTGACAACAGCTTCCATCAGTGGCATATTGACAACAGCTTCCTTCAGTGGCATAATGGTAAACAGCATCTTCCATCAGGGCATAAAGACAACAGCTGCCATCAGTGCATTATGACAAGAACAACTTCCATCAGAGGCATATTGACAACAACAGCTTCCATCAGTGGCATATTGACAACCACAGCTTCCATCAGTGGCATATTGACAACAGGTTCCATCAGTGGCATAGTTGAAAACAACTGCTTCCATCAGCAGTGGCATATTGGACTCAACCACAGCTTCCATCAGTGGCAAATTGACTAACAGCTTCCATCAGTGGCATATGTGACAACAACAGCTTCCATCAGTGGCATATTGACAAACAGTTTCTGTCAGTGGCATAATGACAACAACAAATTCCATCAGTGGCATATTGACAACAACTTTCATCAGTGGCTTATTGACAACAGCTTCCATCAGTGGCATATTGACAAGAACTGCTTCCATCAGTGGACATATTGAAAACAGCTTCCATCAGTGGCATAATTGACAACAGCATCCATCAGTGGAATATTGAAAACAACTGCTTCCATCAGTGGCATATTGACAACCACAGCTTCCATCAGTGGCATATTGACAACAGCTTCCATCAGTGGCATATTGACAACAGCTTCCTTCAGTGGCATAATGGTAACAGCAGCTTCCATCAGGGGCATAAGGACAACAGCTGCCATCAGTGGCATAATGACAAGAACAACTTCCATCAGAGGCATATTTAGAACAACAGCTTCCATCAGTGGCATATTGACAACAGCTTCCATCAGTGGCATATTGACAACAGCTTCCATGAGTGGCATATTGACAACAACAGCTTCCATCAGTGGCATATTGACAACAGCTTACTATCAATGCATATTGACAAGTACAGATTTCATCAGTGGCATATTGACAACAACAGCTTCCATCAGTGGCATATTGACAACAGCTTCCATCAGTGGCACATTAACAACAACAGCTTCCATCAGTGGCATATTGACAACAGCTTCCATCAGTGGCATAATGGTAACAGCAGCTTCCATCAGTGGCATAAAGAGAACAGCTTCCACCAGTGGCACGTTGAGAACAACAGCTTCCATCAGTGGCATATTGACTACAGTTTCCGTCAGTGGCATAATGACAACATCAACTTCCATCAGTGGCATATTGACAACGAACTTTCATCAGTGGCATAATGACAACAGCTTCCATCAGTGGCATATTGACAACCACAGCTTCCATCAGTGGCAAATTGACAACAGCTTCCATCAGTGGCGTATTGACAACAACAGCTTCCATCAGTGGCATATTGACAACAGTTTCTGTCAGTGGCATAATGACAACAACAGCTACCATCAGTGGCATATTGAAAAGAACTGCTTCCATCAGTGGAATATTGACAAACAGCTTCCATCAGTGGCATACTGAAAACAACTGCTTCCATCAGTGGCATATTGACAACCAGCAGCTTCCATCAGTGGCATATTGACAACAGCATCCATCAGTGGCATATTGAAAACAACTGCTTCCTCAGTGGGCATATTGACAACCACTATCTTCCATCAGTGGCATATTGACAACAGCTTCCATCAGTGTCATATTGACAACAGCTTCCTTCAGTGGCATAATGGTAACAGCATCTTCCATCAGGGGCATAAAGACAACAGCTGCCATCAGTGGCATTATGACAAGAACAACTTCTATCAGAGGCATATTGACAACAACAGCTTCCATCAGTGGCATATGGACAACCACACAGCTTCATCAGTGGCACTATTGACAACAGGTTCCATCAGTGGCATATTGAAAACAACTGCTTCCATCAGTGGCATATTTGATAACCACAGCTTCCATCAGTGGCAAATTGACAACAGCTTCCATCAGTGGCATATTGACAACAACAGCTTCCATCAGTGGCATATTGACAACAGTTTCTGTCAGTGGCATAATGACAACAACAAATTCCATCAGTGGCATATTGACAAGAACTGCTTCCATCAGTGGAATATTGACAACAACAGCTTCCATCAGTGGCATATTGACAACCACAGCTTCCATCAGTGGCATATTGATAACAGCTTTCATCAGTGGCTTATTGACAACAGCTTCCATCAGTGGCATATTGACAAGAACTGCTTCCATCAGTGGAATATTGAAAACAGTTTTCCATCAGTGGCATATTGACAACAGCATCCATCAGTGGCATATTGAAAACAACTGCTTCCATCAGTGGCATATTGACACCACAGCTTCCATCAGTGGCATATTGACAACAGCTTCCATCAGTGGCATATTGACAACAGCATCCATCAGTGGCATATTAAAAACAACTGCTTCCATCAGTGGCATATTGACAACCACATCTTCCATCAGTGGCATATTGACAACAGCTTCCAGCAGTGGCATATTGACAACAGCTTCCTTCAGTGGCATAATGGTAACAGCAGCTTCCATCAGGGGCATAAAGACAACAGCTGCCATCAGTGGCATAATGACAAGAACAACTTCCATCAGAGGCATATTTAGAACAACAGCTTCCATCAGTGGCATATTGACAACAGCTTCCATGAGTGGCATATTGACAACAACACCACCATCAGTGGCATATTGACAACAGCTTACATCAATGGTATATTGACAAGAACAGATTTCATCAGTGGGCATATTGACAACAACAGCTTCCATCAGTGGCATATTGACAACAGCTTCCATCAGTGGCATATTGACAACAGCTTCCTTCAGTGGCATAATGGCCAACGGCAGCTTCCATCAGTGGCATATGACAAGAATTAATTTATCCATCAGTGGCATATTGACAACAGCAGCTTCCATCAGTGGCATATTGACAACAGCTTCCCGTCAAAGGCATATTGACAACAACAGCTTCCATCAGTGGCATATTGACAACAGCTTCCATCAGTGGCATATTGACAACAACAGCTTCCATCAGTGGCATATTGACAACAGCTTACATGAATGGCATATTGACAAGAACAGATTTCATCAGTGGCATATTGACAACAACAGCTTCCATCAGTGGCATATTGACAACAGCTTCCATCAGTGGCACATTGACAACAGCTTCC